>NC_056727.1:1131481582-1131781582 GCF_019279795.1 Protopterus annectens | reverse complement strand
ATGTGCATTTTTGTTGTCAGAAATGGTCTCTAAAACAAAGGAGAAGAAGATAATAAATAAGAACCTAGTATTATGACTTGGAGATAGAAGTGCGAACATAATGTATTGTTTGATTGATTGATTGATGGATTGATTGATTGATTGATATTTGTTTGCTGGGAAAGTCTGACTGTATAATTTTATCCATTTACAGTGGAGTCCAGGGAGAAAAGCTCCACAAACAAAAAAGAAAATTCATATGCATAAGTGAAAACTGAAGTCATATTACAATATACTGTAAATACATAGAGACCGATTCCGAAACAAAGTTGTGGATGGTGCAACATGCCAAAGGAAGACATCACTGCACCAGTGGAGGATGCAGTCCCTAAATGTATGCTAAAATAAGGCCAAGTAATTATCCATTTAGCATAGGGTGATCATGGACTACTGCCCTAGTATTGCCATAACAAAGCTTACAACAGAGCATACAACAGACAACACACTGTCATCCTGTACAGTCAGTGCTGCTATGACCACTCCATGTCTGAGCTCCTGATTTTCATGTAAGACACACAGCTGGTGTGCCACAAAATCTCTGTAAACATTCATGTGCCTGTAATAATAGTCAGACAACCTTTGACATGCATCCATGCACATGTTCCTGAAATAGTAGTCAGATACCCTCCGACACACATCCACGTATATCTGCTACACTCCCGTATGTAGTACAATGGGACTGGGTATTGATCCACTGTGGGAAAAAGTCACCATCAGTACTAGACTCTGCATGGGACAGTGGATTAATGTCATCATAATGTCCATCATCTGATGTCCCCACATCATCAGAATGTCTGGCCACATTATCCTACATATCATAGACTACACTATGAACTACAAGGCTGTCTTCTTCTGGGCTGGACAATGAACCCAATGTAGTGGCCTGTGACCCATGGGCTGTACTATCATATTTCAGTACATCAACTCACAAACCAGGATCAGTAGATGGGCTACTGGAGGAGGCAGGTAGTAGATGTCCTACAAAAAGAGACAGATGCCACATGCCACATACCTTCACATAAATCAAATAATCCAGCATAGTACTGATATATGTCACAACAGTATGACTACAATGCTAATGATGATATGGACATACCAGGGCATTATGGCTGTGGGTGGTTCAGAGACTTATGTAACAGAGATATGACATATAAGTTTCATATCAAACAACTATGATGGCTGAGGTTAATGCAAATACTAAAATCTATCTGACAGTTCCTCCTGTGACTCCACCTCTGGTGGTTAGGGTTGAAATGCCATTGTCATGTGAAAAGATAGCGATACACAAACTATCATTATGGACACACCAGGTATCATGTAGCATTCCAAATGGGTCTCTTGAGGCAGCATAGCAATTGCCTCATGCACACTGACAACCGTCTACTAATAACTCACTGTAGTACAGACTGCGAGAGATGTATCTACACCAAGAATCTTGAATCCATGCTCTTTCTCCACTCAAAAACAGTAACAAGGAATAGGTTGCCATCTCACTCAACACTCATACACATAGTATGCATCAAGCACAAAAATCTACATATGCAGAGGTTCTCTTGAAAAACTTACCTAAATACCAGAGACCTCCAAAACACAAGACTGCTACAACTAACACAGTCCCCACAGCATCCAAGACACATTGCAACACCAGTGTCTCACTCACCAACCCTGTAAGTTGAAACACTCAAATTTTCTTGTCATTGGAGGCTCAGTAGTGAGACACATGGATGTCCCACTCACCAGGCTGGACAAGGAGAAAGTCACAGTCAGCTGTCTGTTGAGTGCCAGGATTCATCAGATCACACAAGCACTCAGGTCTCTCAGCACCAAGTACCATTAAGACTCTGCCATAGTTCATGCTGGTGTGAAAGACCTGAGATGTACCTCTATATGAAGAGAGACATGGTCGAGCTCTCTGAGTATCCATCCCAGGCAGGTATGTCCCTAGCCTTGAGCAGCATACTATCCTCATCTAGAATGATGCTGCAGTATAAAAAATGATTGATTTCAATACTTGGCCTAGATTTTGGTGTCATTCAAAAGGGATGTAGTTTCTGGCAGCCTGGGAAGCCATGGTCAACAAACCTTGCTGCTTTGCCAGAGACAACGGTTTCTGGAATTCATAAACACCAATGCTCTGACTCAACATATCCACACACCCACCAGGGAAAACAATTTCCTAGGCCTAGTCATTACCAACATGAGTGACTGGTGCTCCACACGTGAAGCCAACTCCTCATTGGTTGGATCAGACCATGTGCTGAACACCATTGATATCCACATCCTGCACCTTCCCTCCATTAAGCAAACTACAGTATAATATCTCCTTTACTAACACTATCCTTCAGCATAAAAACAATGGCTATTTCTCCTCTGCTACTTTCCTAGACCTATCTAAAGCATTTGACATGGTCCCACACAAACAACTTATCTCTGTCCTCAATAACCTATCCTTCTCTCAATCAGTCACCAACTGGTTTTAGAGTTACCTGTCTGACCACCAACAATCTGTTGTATGGCAGAATGACATATCTCCCCAACTACCTGTCATGATAGGGGTTCCCCAAGGATCCATCCTTGAACCCCTACTCTTCTCTGTTTTCACCAATAATCTAGCCTCTGCCACCAAACATGGCACACTCATACAATACGCAGATGACTCTACCATCATCTGCTCAGCCCAGTCCCTACCCTAACTGCAAAAAGTCACACAGGAAGCCTTTTCCTCTGTTGAAACCTGGTTATCTGATGCCCAATTAATACTCAGCCCAAACAAAACTAAACTACTCATCTTCCAACCCGCCAAACATACTCAAAACTACTCTCACTTTAACATCACAGCAAAAGACAACACCACTATATACCCAACTGAACACACCAAATTGCTAGGAGTGGAAATAGACAATAAACTAAAATTTGACATTCACATATCCTTGACCATAAAAAAGTCCACAAAAAACTAGGAGTGTTATACAGAAATAAGCAAATTCTCACCAAAGCAGCAAAGATTTCAATATCCAATTCCCACCTTATCTCCACCCTATTTTATGCCTCTTCGATATATACCAACCTAAGGCAATGCGATCTAAACAAGCAAGAGACCTGCTACAACAAAATCACCAAACTCAGCACAGGGGCATCCTACCGTAGTGACCACTGTCTCTCACTTGCTGAACTGGGATGGCTTAAACTCCCTCACCTCCTTCAATGGTATTAACTCTCACTAGCCCACAAACTAGTAAACCATCCACTAAATGTCCCATCCCTTCAGAATCTACTCCAACCCTACTGTACCACCAGATCATTAAGATCCAGCAACAAAAATCACTTACAGGTCACTAAAGCCAATAACTCTGCAGGAGAAGGACTATTCTCTTGCACCATAGCCAAATTATGGAACTCCCTCCCACCCACAATTACCTCCATACCATCATGCACCCACTTCAAAACTTTACTAAAAGCACACCTAAAAACATGCTGACTATGCCCTTGCAACTCCCACTCTTTATATCACGCACCCCAACCAACCATTACCTTTCTTTCCACTCCACTAACTACCTTGATTATAGCAAGCTCAGATGCTCATATGCCTAGTACTTATTATACAGCAGGAACTTCTTATTGTAACATTTGTTAATGTCTGTTATGTACTTCACAGGTAAAGATTCTAGTTGTCTACTGATGTACTATGTTCTTCATCTGTAAATATGTTGTAAGTAATTGCTATGTTAAATTGTTAATCACTATGTAATCCAATGTAACTACTGTCTGTTTATTTTAACTGTGGAGCTTTTCTCCCCGGGCCTCTGCTGAAAATGGACCTATGTCCAGTTGGACACTCCCAGTCAACAAATGTAAATAAATGTAACTAAATAAATAAATATGTCTACAAGACCAACTACATGCTTCTTAAGGCAGACATGGTGGACATCATGACACCCATGCAGATGGACAGTACTGTTACAACTGCTGAATCCTACACAAATGCACTCTATAAGCACTTACAGGAGTGCATGGCTTGTGCTATCCCAAACAGAACCAGAACGCTATACTCATAATTAACTAAACCAATCTGGTGGTCCCCTGCCATAAACATATTGTACTACAGGAGGAAAACACTGTTGCAAATGAGAGTACAATACCATGCGTGGAGGAGATCCCTGGCCAGCCTCAGTAAGAAGGTGAGATCCCTTATATGATCCTCCAATGCTAGCTATGAAAACTTTAACGCAACTAATACCAACAACAACCACAGAGCCTAGATGTCAACAACCATATCTGCTCTGAGTTACAGCACAAAGGCACGAACATTACAGAAACAATGGATATTGGCAACATCCTGGCAGATCCCTCTCAAAGCTGCACACTCTGAAGGCAATATCACAGCATCCATGGGACTGGACAATATCTCAGGCTGCGTTTTACATGAACTTCGAATCGTACTGTCTCCTTACCTATGCACCATGTTCAATAATAGCTTCACATCGGGCATAGTGCCTCCTGAATGGCACACAGCAACAGTTATCCCACTCCACAAAGGTGGCTCCACAACAGACCATGGGACCTATTTCCCTATAGGCCTGACTAACCTGGTCTGCAAGGCTATGGTGCACATCATGGATCACTGTCAGAGACATTGGGAACCTCCCAACCTTTGACCCCTCCCTGTTTGGCATTGTTAAGGCCAGACCATGCCTCCTAAACCTGGTTGGCTTCTTAAAGACAGTTAAAAAGGCATTAGATGAGGGTAAGGAGGTCCACACAGCCTACCTAGATCTGTCATAGGCTTTCAACACCATTCCTCCTTCTGGTATTATCAACATACCCATCCACCTGAACATTAACCCCTACGTCATGTGATGGTTTGCAAAGTGGCTCACGGACAGAACACACACAGTAGGAGTTGCATACCCTAGGTCTGACTGTATACCAGTTACAACTGCTGCCGTCCCCCAGGGCTCAGTCCTAGGACCCCTCATGTTCGGTATATACTTCTCTGACGTACAGACAAGCACAGGAGGGCTTTGGCTGAAAAGGTTTGCAGACAACTGCAAACTAGGGGACAGAATTATTTCCCCAGCTGTTACAGACACCCTCTGGAAGGATTGCACTGAGATGGATACCTGGTGTTAATATCATGGCATCAAGCTGAATGCCTAAAAGTGCATAGTCATCCCCTTTGGATATAACTAATTACCCACAGACTACCACATAGGTGCTAGTCCCCTACATACAAAAAAGGTATTACGGGATCCGGAAACACTAGTAGATAGCAATCTCTCCTTCGATACTCATAATTACAAGGTGGTTAGAATATCCTTCTACATGGCTCCCCTAATCTGTAATGGGTTTGCATCCAGATCAGAGGGGCCATTGTGACTCTACACATGTCATATCAGACCCATTAAATGATATAGCACCCCATTTGGGATATACCTTACAAGACAACTGCAACAGCTTGGAAGACCACACCAGTACCACACCAAGAGGATTACTGACCTCAAACAGATGACCTATGCAGCCCAACCTACGAAACTCCAGCTGTACTCAGTTGCATACCGCATACTCACAGGTGATCTCTGCTTGACATACAAGGCCCATGTCCAACCCTGTTTTGCTGGATATGCTCCACCTAAATAGGAGCCCCTGAGAGCCACATGCTCTAGGGACATACACCTAACCACAACGATGAGTATGACGTGCTGAACAGATAGATTCCTGACCAAGACACTCCCTATGCTTTGGAACGTGATTCCAGTGTTAATCAGGCAGGACCCCTCATGAGCATTCTTCAAGGGAAACGTTGCAGTCTGGATGGGAGACAGACATGTACCCAGGGATCACTGCAGTAGCTCTGCTGGACAGAGGCACAGGGAACTATTGGCTCTGCCGTTCAGAGGCACAGGGAACCAATCTATGGGGGTGGCAAAAGACAACACACACTAGCTAGGCTTACAGATACCCTTGGTAAGACAGCCTAGTACCTACCTTTGCACATATTACATGTCTTATGTGCATGGATAGTTAAATAGCTCTTCCATTTTACTTTGCTATCATGCTGATAAACTGTCGGCTCACTAAAAGACATATGTATCCTGTTATTGTGTATTGTAAATGCCGATTGACATACTAATGTTTGCCTACCATTACAGTAATGCTATGTAGCTTGTAATACATATCTGCCTACAATACTGTACATTACACACTTATTGGCACAATATCCCACAATGCAAAGCATACTTGCATAGTGGCCCAACCTTCCACATGTTATTCTGTGTATTACACCCATACATATGACTACAGTTACAATATATCAACATATACTATCCCCTGTTATAGAACATACTTGTTGGACCAACCCTGCCACTGACATCAGCTGGTGAGAACTGTTTCTGTTCAAAGCCCTTATATAGCATCCCTTGTGGTGTATGCGGTGTTTGCCTTGTGACCTACAGCAGTACACACATATACTACAAGCGTGACTAGGCTCAATAATACATCACTACAAGATATGGATTGCATGCAATTTAAATACTATAGAATAGTACTACATACACAGACATACTGACTGTTCTACATACCTTATTAGTAACCTGATGTATCGTTAACAGTTGATTCAATCCTTTTCGGTTTGTGTTTCAATGTTATTTGTAATGTTCTACTGGTATATACAGATGGTTTGAATGTGTGATGACACATCCTTTTCTAGTTATATATCGGTAACATGTGGTATCCTGTCCACCAATTGCTGTTCCAAAGTAGTTAATTGGATGCACATCAGCTGTGCAGCTACTCCATTAGCCGATACCATGGCAACAATGGTGTATAAGTGAGTACTCCTTTTAGGGGTTGTCTGTTTGCCTTACTTTCAAGGGAGACGGCCTAGATGTGTTATTACGATGTATTTCAACAGCTATATGGAGACACACAGAGATATATTAACTTCATGACTCCCGTGGACTGTGTGTAATGGCTAGACGATTTAGTTCTACATGTGAGTACAGCTGTTATATTTTGGAACAGTGCTACTTATGCAGGGTTTGTTTGTACCTGATACTTCTGCAGATGTTTAAGTCTGGCAAGGATGTTTGGCCAGCTCAAGGTCATATGGTTAT
The DNA here is from genome assembly GCF_019279795.1 of Protopterus annectens. Taxonomy (NCBI): domain Eukaryota; kingdom Metazoa; phylum Chordata; order Ceratodontiformes; family Protopteridae; genus Protopterus; species Protopterus annectens. The sequence goes on along the minus strand of NC_056727.1, from coordinate 1,131,774,431 downwards.
GCATGAACTGTTATGTGGTGTACAGTGTGCTCACCAGACATCCATGATTTGGTGTACAAGTGTATCATACTGTGCTGTTACTCACTAATTGCTAACACATCCCGGTGTACTCACAACCCTCTGAAACAGGATTAGTGCAAACAAACCCTATTACATCAGCAGCTGTTCCATTGTATTGCAGCCGCTATTTCACTTAGGGCCATGTTAGTGTGTCTCTGACAAGGTATGTTAAGGCTTCTGCAGATGTCGTACAGTGTGTGAATGATTTGTGATGTTATTACAGTTTGTATTGTAATATGTTTGGGTGTGTAGGTGATGTTGGTGGTTGTGCATAGCAAATGCAGGTGTGTAGGAACTGCTTTTATACATAATCACTATGTGAGTGAGGGTTCCTTCCCTATTTGAACACCTATCCTTTTGTGGAGTAATACAATGGTAATTGCACGCTGATTCATTAAGGCACTGTTATGTGGTTCCTGTATAGCATGCAGGTGATGTTAGTCCTTGAATCCCTTCGGTAATAATTCTGAATGTAATAACGTGTTGCTACATGAAAGCTGTGTATTTTTCTCATAGGTATTTGCAGTCATTGGTGACTGACCCTCTTTGGCTAGGGTTGGCACCTTTTCATATGTCCATAGCGGGTCCTTTTCGGGACACACATCTGATTTTACAGGCCAACACAAACCCATGGTCAGTACAAGGGCTAGAACTTTCCTTTCTTGCCTAATTATAAGCTCATTCTTGTAGTAGTTTAGTAGCTTATCCTGATTCCTGTACCATGTAGGTACTTTAGAGACAGAAATAACTATTGTATGCAACTATTACAGTACATATGGGACATAATTATGTCTTACAATCCCAGGACATTTGCCACGTTTAATATATTTGGTCAGGACACAACTGCCCAAAGAGGGAGTGTCCCTTGCAAAGTGGAACAGGTGGTAACACTATCATTGGCTCATGTCCATAGCACATATTTGTAATGGTGTATAGGCATATACTCTCCATATCCTTTATTCATGAAGGTTGGTAGTGGTGGAATTTGTGATTGCTATGGTCTATGTTATACACATATGTGAACACTTCAACCGCTGTATACGGGAGACCTACGGAATTCTGAAACCACAGTGTTCCGATGCACACAGTCCCAGGAACAGACTCCCATACCCCACATTACCGACATTGACAGTAACTCGCAAACATAACATGAACATGTAACACACACATGCACACACAGACACACTGCTACCTAACACATCGAAACAAACCATCTTACACTACGTATGAGCAGGTGGCCAAGCCCCCCTACACACCCCATATAGGTGTCTGCGCCCCACACACCACCAACTACTTTAATATTCTACATCCTAGGTTGCGCAAACAGACGCACAAAGCTAACCCACAACCACACATTACAGTCCTCCAACAACACATACCACACACAGAACACACACTTACACACACTACAGCCCTAAGAAACACACGTACACACAGTAACCTACCCAAACCACAACACCAAAAGCACTGAATAACTGTCTATTAACATCGTGCGATTACACCTCGCGCATCTGGTGTTTCGGTACTGTGTTCTTTCGGACCTTAAGCCTCAGGATTACATGCGTCTGTATGTAAAGCAGTCGGTATGTGGTAGGTATTCCATTTATATGTACCTCCATGGTTATGTAGATGTTGTTAACCTATCTATATATCTACATATATATGTATATCCCCATATATCGACATCTCTCTCTCTCTCTCTCTCTCTCTCTCTCTCTCTCTCTCTATATATGATTGTGTGTGTGTGTGTGTGTGTGTGTGTGTATATATATATATATTATATATATATATATATATATATATATATATATATATATATATATATATATATATATATATATATATATATATATATATATATATATATATATATATATATATATATATATATATAAAACATGCACCTTTCAATGTGTACATGCCGGTTTGTCCTATTTCAACACATTCCTACCTTTTGTGTTTTATCCTGTCAGTATACACGACTACCATTGGTACATCTCAGGTAGCTTAGTGGCATGTTATTGTGATGAATGTGTACATGGCTGCGTGTTCAAATCCTAGCAGTGATATCTTACCTCTCAGAGCAGGTGCTGGTAGTGCAAGGGTGATGAGCGCACATTTCAGCAGTTGTGTGTTCCACGTTTATTATTCCATGGAGAACTACCTATATATGCAAGCTGTGTTTAAGGTATACTATGTGACATGTACACATTGTGAAGATTCCTGTCAGGGATACTCCCCATTATTTGGAAACACATCGCTGATTACATTATACAAAACCCCTCACTAACACTCTGGGGAATCCTTGCAGAGTGGGTGGTGAACATTAGCTACACCCCAGGGATCCTGCAAATGGCTCTGCTCCACAGAGGGACAGTTAGTTGATCGATGGGGTGGCGACAGCAGACACGTTTTGCCTATGCTTATGTGTGGCCTCGGCGGTTGGCCATTTACCTACCTATGTATCTATGAACCTGTGCATACAGTATGGACACATGCTGATAGCATAATATACTATTCAGGTATTGACTTACCTTGTGCCAATGGTGGTTGTGTGTGCAATAGTTCAGGATTACCTATGTAGGATGCACACAGTAGACCACCTATACATGACAATTTACAGGTGGTTGTGTGTGTGTGCCATCCATGTTTTCTGTGTGTGCAGGTGGAGAAGGGTGTCAGTCCATGAGTGCCTACACTGTCAGTGTGTGTGCTATACGTTCCCTCTTTGACAAGGCATGGGCATACTGGACATGCCTCTTTCTGCCTACTGGGGCTGGCACAGGGTGTTCGTGGTCTGAGCCTCCCTGTGCCTGTGGGTCCCATGGCAATTGTGGTGGTCTGAGAGGGCCTTCACCATTCTGTCCCTGCTGCAGCTGTCTCCGCAGGATCATATTGTGTAGCATGGCACATACTATGAAGATGTGAGCACACATTCCTGGAGAGTACTGCAAGGCTCCACCAGATATGTCCAAGCAACAGAACCGTGATTTCAGCATCCCAAACACACACTGTATGATGATTCTGGTTTCTGCGTGTGCCTCATTATGGCATTCTTGTGTGGCTGTGTGTGCATTTCTGATGGGTGTCATCATCCACGGTTCCAGTGCATAGCCAGCATCCACCATCATGTGGCCATATGGGATGTCCCCCCTGGCAAATACCCGATATAGCTGTGAGGCATGCCAGGTGTGGGAGCTTCCTTGACTGCCAGTACACACATCCATGATAATGCCCTGGGCATTGCACACGACCTGGCAGTTGATGGAGGGGAGTCCCTTGTGGTTTATGTAGTGCCTACTCAGCTCACCGGGTGGTGACTTGATGTGTATGTGCATGCAGTCTATTGCACCCAGTACCTCTGGGTAGTCCGTCACAAGGTGGAAGAGACGCATATTGCTGGCTAACTCCTCCTGCATTCGGGAAGTGTATGTGCTCATTGGCATGTGGTAAAATGGCATCCAGAAACTGGTGGAGTACCCTGGATGCTGATGCCTGTGAAATCTCCATGATATCCCCAGTTAGCCTTTGAAAGTTACCTGTGGCTAGTAATCTCAAGCTTGCACATACCTTCGTGTCCACTAGGATGGGTTCCCCTCTGCTACTTCTGGCTCTGAGGCATGGCCGGCACAGCTCAACAAGTTGCTGTATGATGTCCCTGTCCACACTGTAATGCTCTACTATCTCCAGATCATGTAGCCCCTGGTAGGTTACCCTGGGTCTGAGCACTCGTCTCCTCCTCTGGTGCCTGAGATGGTTGTCAGCATCATCCTCCACACCACTGTCAGTCTTCAACACATGCTGGTGAATCAAAGCTATGGCAGCCTCTAACATATACATATTAAAAGTTCCCCGTCATTATACACCAATGGTGCAGAGTGTCTGGGAATACACAAGTGTGTGTGTGGGGCTTTCACACCTTATACTATTGTGCAATGGATGATGCTGGTGTAATTGGGTGTGTTTGTGCTATTCCAGCTGCAAGGGTATCTTAATTATTGGTTTTACAGCAGGTACTGCTATTGTGGGGCCTTTGGTGTTGACTTACACTTGTCTGCTGTGATTCATCTATTGCCCTTTACTTCTATTTTCAACCCAATTCACCTCCCATTGTCAGGCATGCATCCAGCTGCCACCTTTCTTGTTTTGTGCTTCCACAACCCAGGATTGTGTTGGGAAATGTGTTATGTAGCTGATCTACAGCAAGTTTGCTTTGTTCTGCTGTAACAGTTCTCTTTTCTTTGCTGTACGCCACCTCTGCTTTCCTGTTCTGCAGGTAGATGCTAGCAGCCTTGTTAGCTGTTATCTATGGCCTACTGTGAGATTCTAGGTGTTAATTACTCATTTGTACTCCAATTACCATGCTGCAGCATTTCCTTATTGTCTTCCCGTAACCTTCCTGTTTCACCTAAGTTGTGTGCCACGCGTGCCCGGTTTCCGGCTTTTGAGCGCGTTTTCATTCACGTTCACATGCACTTTCGGTCACCTTGTGTGCTCTCAGCTAAGCATAGCTATGGCTAAGTACACACCCCTATCCTGCAGCTTTGCTTAGCAACAGGCAACCCAGATTACCAATCCTCCAATGTGCTTACAGCTACGGTGGCGCACATCTCTCATGATGTCGTGTTTACCTCCAGGCCACTCCTCGGTGTTGGTCCGCTGCACCGTGTGGTACACTCTTACGCCAGCAGGACATTTGCAATTCAGTATTACTTGACTCATTTGCATGGCATTGACTACTAATTCCTAGTTACCATGCGGAGCACTGTCACAGACCCTTAGCAACCCTTGCACCTTGGTTGTGGTGTAGCATGCATATCATTGACTGTTATGGCAAAATCATGATTTGTGTTACATTGCAGTTTTATGACATCTAAATATATTTTCCTTGTGTTCCTGTTTGCACACCCATGTACTGTGGTTGCACTTTGCGTTAGTGTGGCCATGACATTAAATGTTATTTTTTATGTGTTGTGCATGCTTTTTTATGCCATTGGCTGTATATTTAGCCATTGGCATATGTTAACATTGTAATACGTAAGTTTGGTCCACTTTCATGGCTCCGATGTTCTGTTTGAAAAAATGTAAACCATTTTTTTGGTTTACATTTCTGCATGCTTACGCTATGCCTGCACCACTTCATGAATCGCTATATACCTTCATTTGCATGCTACACTGCTGTACATGGGGTAATTTGCATACAAGCACCGTGAGCTGCACAGCTCTGGTGTACGCTGGTAGTGCACATGAAAACAGCTCTTACCTGAATCGGTCGATGGCCATATTTGGCGTAAGATCACCGATGCTACTCCGGCTCATGGCGCAAGCTTCATGAATCACAGGGAATGTCTACACTTGCCTTGATTTTACCGTATAAAGTAGGGTGACTGTGCAAAGTAACATACCTTTTCTTAAGGTTCACTGAGCATTTTTTATTCCTCTTGCACTTCACAGTGAGTGTCTGCAGAGTTTGTTTAACCATTGGCTAGCCTTCACCTTCCCTGTAGTCTTTACCCCTCCCTCCTTCAGTTCTTGTTCTGTATTGGATAGCCTGAGGTAATTTAAACCCAGGGTGCCATTTTGTTTTTTTGTTTCAAATCCCACAGCAGCTGTTTGTCTCCCCTGGTGTATAATCATCTTCCTGTAAGTTTTTGCATTCAAGGTATGCTGTACATTGTGGTTTAATACCTAATTCTTTAGTACAACAGCTTATACTATCTGTTTCTGTTATTTTTAACATTGCAGGATGCCTTTAGTTAATTTTGCTTAATGAACTGCTGTCACATATGCACCTAGATAATTTCTGTTTTCCTTGTTTACTGTTATAGAGCCAGAAGGGCTATTTCACATGTTGCATTTAACTGCTCTGTCTAACTACATTGACTAGTATTTAAGTATGTTGAAAGTGTATCTTGCTTAATTTAGTAGAGAACAGCTTTATATATTATTTATATTTTATTTTTTGTATGTTGCCATAAGGAAAGATTTTATGTTATCAGGTGGTGAAGGAGGAATAACCGTTACCATTACCTGATGTTTTTATTATTGACTATTGCTAAATCAAGTCCAATCTGACTGGTTACACAGTATGTGCTGTCTTAACCTAATGCTCTCACATTTTTCTTCTATTTTTCTTTCAGTAATCCAAACCGGTTTACTATCATAAATTCGAAAATCAGAACAAAACGTGTCTGCATTTTTGAATTTATACATCGGAAATGAACATTTCCGAATTTTCCTAATGTCGAAAACAACTGTGTATTGTCGAAAATGTCGCTCGCGACATTTTCGGCAATACACAGCACTCCCACCCGTCCCGTAACTACCTACCTAACTAGCCTAAACACACAGTTACACAGGGGGGCAAGCCTCCCTGCACCCCCCCACACCCCCCCAACTTAATATTCCAACTCCGAGATCGCACTACAGTGAGGAAAGGGATGTATTTCCCTAACCGCACTGTACCGCGATCCCCTCACATGAGCGAATGTTAGAATTGCGAATGCACAGTCCATTCACAATGGTAACGTTCAATCACATCACCTGCCTAAATATGAAGTATTCGAACATCTGTTGTTCGAATACTTCATAGCCGTGCAAGTGCACGTCGGCTTTGTGATAGTAAACCATCCAAACCACCCATCATACAGGTCTCTGTCTCCCATAACAAGCAGCGGAAATTTCAACCTTCTCTCTTGAGCACTGGCTACCCACAAACACTGTCCTGCAACTAAAGAGAATAAACACTAATGTAGGTGCTGAACTTCCAACTGTCTAGACAATAAAATACCTTAACTGCACTAACTTAAACAAATGTTAGTGAGTGTATTAGTACATTCTGCTGTATAGTTCCTTAATCAAACCACTGTACTGATGAGTACATCAACAATCCCCCAAACTAAAGTCTATTTTCTTTTGAGAAACACTTCAATCTATAAAATAACATTTAAATTCCTCTCCTGTTTCATCTGTAACTAACCCCAGCTTTAATTGTATATCCTTTTAAAAACTTCAGGGTAAAATTCAAAAACACTTCCCAAATATTGGAGTCAGACTAACAATAACTATAAAAGATCTCAGACATTTAAAGGTTAATTGATTCTGATTTCTTCTTATCCTGACTAAAACTCAAGATCTCAGCTTACACATCATCTCCTTTGGAACCGCACTTTCTCTGCCTCAGGTGTAGCCCCGCTCCGTTCGCTCTTGCTATGCTCAGGCTCACTTCTCTCCCCACCCACCCCTCACATCATTTCCTTTATACTTCACCATTTCCTCCTATAATCAAACCCCTCCCCTTCCTGTTTCCTATCTACCACATCTTCATCTATCACACCACACTCCTTCAACTAACTACACATAATCTGGCTTACCCATATGTCCTCCTCTAACTTTAACCTTCTTCCTGGTCCATACCACCTTTTATTATATTTCTTTCTCCCAGTAATCACCATGCATACACAACTCCTCTCCACTGCAGTACTGCTATCACTATGTCTCCTCCATGCTCTAACATCCTCACCAACAGTATTAACCCCTTATCATTATACCCCTATTAACCCCTTATCATTATACCCCTACCCATACACACAACTATAACTTCTCCTATACCCAACAACCAATACTCATATCTGTATACATCCTCCCCATGAATGTACAACTCCCCAAAATAAAAATCCCCCCTCACATTCCATAATATCTACAAATAAATCAAAATACACTAAATACTACCTAATAACTATCAAACCTAACTACTATCCTTTTTCACTACTCCCATCAGGCGATATCCACCATAACCCAGGACCCAGTCCTAACTCTACCACTCCTCACAATACCTTATCAACCACAAGTAATTTACCAAAAAAAAACAAACAAATCTCCTTTTACTCTATAAACACTCGAAGCATACTTAATAAAGTTAGCCAACTTCATGCTTGGATATCTGCTCAAAATCCAGACATTATCTCCCTTACAGAAACATGGCTTAAACCACAAAACCTAGATAAGGACATACACCCTCCTGGATATAATATAATATGGTTCAATCACCCTAATAAAAAAGGAGGAGGGATTGCAATTGTATATTCCAACAACCTCACTTTTACATACCCAAAGCTGTCTATACCTTCCTTTTCTCCCACAGAATTACTGGTAGCAAACCTTAAGCTCAATGACTATACTACTATTACTGTTGTATCTATCTACATTCCACCAGGGGACAATTTTCCCTTATTGGAAAGCATTCTCTCCTACCTCTCCCACAACATCCCTAATGAAATCATCCTCCTTGAGGATGTGAACATAAATTGGGAAACACTCACCAGTCCTAACTCAACATACCATATATATCTATATGGCTTTTCACAACTTATCTCCCAGCCTACTCATACCAATAACACTCATTTACCAGTACACTCATTGACTGGATTCTTGTCTCAAATCCCTCTAAATACCATAGTGCTGAAACACTCTCTGACTCCCTGAGTGACCACTCTCCAATAAAGGTACTTAGACATACCTCTCACTTATTTAAACCACATAGATACAAAATCTGCCGTAAATTATCCAAATTCGACCCAGAAACTTTTAATAATCTCTTACTCAGAATAAATTGGAACTTCCTCACAAAGCTCCCACTTGAAGCAGCTCAAGCTTTTAACTCAGCCTTCCTAAATATCTTAAACTCACTAGCCCCTTTACGGAAAGTAAGGATAAAAGCTACTATATCCCCCTGGACATCTAAGAATACTCACACTCTCATGACAGCCAGAGACCGAGCCTGGAAAACTTGGACTGAAACTAAACTACCAGCAGATCTGCAAAAGTATAAAGAACTGAGAAATAAGACAAAAAATTATTGATAAAGATAAAAAAAGACTAAAATCAGATCCAAAAAAATTCTGGAATGCCATAAACCAAATACTTAATCCTGGTAATCCTATGTCACCTAATCCATCTCCTGACTAATCTCGCAAAAGGACTGCTAACACCATCAATGTCTATTTCATTCAGTCAATAGCCAAACTTTTCAATCCTAATCTAAAATACTCCAGTAACAATGTTCCAAATTGCTTGGAACTTCCACCCACAGCCAACTCTGCACACTCTTTTTTCCTTAAAGCAGTCCATACTGCTTGCATAAAAACCCTTCTTTCCAAACTAAAGCCATACTTTATTTCTGTTGACAGTATCCCATCTTACTTTTTTCAGATATCTGCTCCCTCAATTGCTTTGCCAGTATCTATTTTAATCAACCGTTCCATCTCTGAAGCTAAAGTATCTGCTATCTGGAAACAATTCTACACCATAACTATTCACAAAGGTGGCAATTCCACAGAACTCTCAAACTTCAGACCAATAGCTATCCTCTCCCCTCTGTCTAAAGTCTTAGAAAAACGTATACATACACAAGTAATGAAATATCTTATTCAGGGCACACTCCTCACTACCACTCAGCATGGTTTCTGACCTAAACATAGCACCACTACAGCTATACTTTCCTTTCTCAACACCATTTCTATAGCTAGAGATAATCATAAACGTATCTTATGCATATTCCTTGACCTCTCAAAAGCCTTTGACACTGTCTCACATCCTCTGCTACTGAATAAACTCTCTGATCTCAACTTCTCTACCACAACAATAGCATGGTTCTCCAGCTGTCTCACTGACCGACAGCAATCAGTAAGATGGCACTCCTCACTATCATCTTCCCTTCCAGTGAAAATGGGTGTTCCCCAAGGATCCATCCTTGGACCACTACTTTTCAATATCTTCACCAACTCACTCTACTCTTCTTGTCCACAATTCTCATTAGTCCAATATGCAGACAACTCCACGGTTATCACCACTGTCAACTCACCCTCTGAACTTGTAACAGCTACCCAGTCTTCTTTCAACTCTGTTGAAACCTGGATCACCAATAATCAGCTCATCCTTAATCCCCCCAAAAAAACAAACTCTTACTCTTTCTCCCCAAAACTGTTACTCATATCAAATCTACTTTTCAAATAAAATCAGTAAATCCCACTCTCATAGTTGCTGACTCTAGTACTAAGCTCCTTGGTGTAACCATTAATGATCAGCTAAAATTCGACCTCCATATAAATAACTGTATCAGGATAACCCATCAAAAACTAGGACTTCTCTACAGAAATAAAAAATTCCTAACTCCTGAATCTAGAACCACAATCACACATGCTTATCTTTTGCCATGCCTAACATACTGCTCCCAAATACTCACAAATCTTAACTCTACCTTACTTAGCAAAATTGAATCAACCTATCACAAAATAGCCAGATTTTCTGCACAACAAACCTACAAATCTCACCACTGTATCTCCCTCAAACATCTAAACTGGCTTGAACTACCACACCTCCTACTCCTCTCTCAGCTCCAAATTATACACTCCATTATTTATTCACCATCCTACTGTCCAGCACTAGGCACCATAATCTCCCACTATGTCCCATCCAGACTACTCAGGACCTCCACCCAAGACCTTTTACAAATTTACAAGCTCAAGTCCAAAATAGGAGTCATTACATACAGCTACCATCCCTCTATTGTTTAGAACAAACTCCCATAAGAAGTTAGATCACTTTCCCATCCTAAAGTATTCAAACTAGCCACGAAAGAGTATTAAAAAGTCACTGAATTTGTATCTTTTCTCAGCCTCCTTGAATATACCTTCACTAAATAACAAACCTAACTTCCTCTGTCTTACCATCATTTCTTCTCCTCTATACCAAAACATTTACAACTTAAACTAGTCTACTCCATCATTTTTACCTAACACTATCTCCTTTTCTTCTGCTGCAATATTCTTCATAACATTTTTATAGATAATTGTAACTGCATATGTATGATAACTGTTCTACAAGTTTTATTATGAATGATTATAATGTTAACTGTGTTTGTAACAGTTATATTTTTTGTAACTATGGTTTGGAGCTTTTCTCCCAGGGCCTCTGCTGAAAAAGGTCTTTTGCTCAGTCAGACAATCCCGGTTAACAAATGTAAAATAAAATAAATAAATAAATTTGCCTTACCAATGTACATTAGTGCAAGGTATGCAAACTCAGCAGAACATGTCAATAATATGTGGAAGACACAAGTGAAGATGTGCATTAGCAACAGCCTTGAAAAATTGCAAATATCTCCAATATGTTATAGATATTGTCACAAAAAGCAGAGGTACATATACACATACACACATTATTATTTGCAGAATCTGCTGTAGTCTGCAACATTTTAAATAAAAAATTATTAATCATAACAAACTGGCATCCATGGCCATATTGCCAGTGCTAACAATAGCTAACAATGGGTGTGGGACATGTGTAAGGAACACATGTAATGCATACTCAAGGAAATAGGGTGGTAGCAAAGCAGATGTGGGGGACAGTAAAGAAGAGAGGCACACAAGAGGGATGATGGATGGAATAAGAAGGTCAGAGGGAGGGTCAGAAGGGCATGGGCAAATTCATTTTGGCATTAATAGGCCACTTTTTTTTTTTGGAGAATATAATGCATGGAAAAGGCAAAGAAAGAGGAAGTAGGGAAACACTTGGGCACAAACTTATGACAAGTATCATAAGACATGACGGACAAAGACTGGAAATGTGCATAAAGAATTGGTGAGGTACACAGACAGCACATATATGAACTGTACAGCAGAGGTTAAGGAAAGATGGACAACAGGGTAGGGATGCATACCAGTCAAGGTGTACCTCAATAATACATGACATTACATACAGAAGGAGTATAACTGATGGAAAGCATGTGACCCAGGCAATTGCTGGCATTGCAGTACACAATGGACATCAAATATCCTCAACCACTAGGCTGTTGGCTCTGCAAGTGAAAGTTATGCAGCAACAAGGCTAACTAAATCCAGCCAATGAAATGTAGGAGCACAGATTAGATTAGAAGCTCCAACCCTTTGCACAATAAGCAGACAACTAAGCACTGTAGCAAGCAGCACTACTGCAGCCAAAAAGTAATGCGGCTGTGTAATAACGCAGGAAGTACACACATCACTAGGACAGGATAAATTGGATCCTGATGTCAAAGAAACATTTCATATCAGAGGCAACAGAAATAATGTTCAGGTATGTAATGTAGATATGTGACATGCAATGACATCACACAAGCCAAACATAAAGAAGGGTCATAACCCCACACCAATTGCATGTAATATGAAATGTCTATGTAATCGCAGTGGTGGTGCTGCGGTAGCATTGTTACCTCACTGTAAGACGTTGTCCTGTTTGATTCTCAGCTAAAGCGTCTTCTGTGTGGAGACATGCGTGAATGGGCGTACTTTAGTTGAAGGTTGTGCGTCAGAGCTGGCAACTCGGCACGTAACAATCTACTGCCAATCATTAGTGGACCAGAGTTCTGCTGTGGCGACCCCTAACCGGGAAAATCCGAAAGACATAACAACATGAAATGTCCATGTAGAAAGCACCTAGTGATACATATACACTATTAATCCATGTTGAAAGCAAATAGTGATACATTTACATTACCGCATCATATATGAATAATAAAAAACTAAGGAATCTAAGCCTGTGCATACATACCTATGCAGGAAGCATACAAATGTCTGGGGAATGCATGACATGCAAGTAACACAGAAACATAGATGGAAAATTCTCATTGAGCACCACCTTGTGTGTATCTGCCTTGCATGTGTATGATACTCTGCTGAGGTGGCACAATGTCGTATTGCACTAGTACACTTACATTGCAACAGCGATACATTACACAAAGGTGCACATGCACATATACATAAGCCATGTAGATGTGAATCATATAGGCCAAAGTTATAAGGGAAAGGGGAATGGACAACATATGTCCACTGTAGTACATAAATGCATGCATGGAAAAGAAATGCACGCGATGGTGTCCCCGACACAAGATTGATTGCAACTCCTCTCTGAGGTACATAAAAGAAAGGGCCAACACCTGACATGTGCAGTGTGCATTTGTAATAGCTATTAACATGTCTGTGTACCAATGACATGAACGCAGTAATGTACAACAGTTAAACAACAATTAGCCTACAACAGTAGGGTTGAATATCACAAACCCACATCTACTGCCATGCTGATATAAGAGGACAGGTGGCTCACTCATCAAATGTGATAACTACAGAATACATAAAGGTGTATGACAGATCAAAGGGCAGTCATGTATATACAACTATGGCACATCATCAGTGGGAGAATTGCTCTTTCATACTACAGCATTACAATCACCAAATTTTTTTGTGATGTTAGGGACATACAAATTGTGCATCAGGGCTGGTAACTCGGCACTTAAAAATCAACTACCAATCATTAGCGGACCTGAGTTCCATTGTGGTGACCCCTAACTGGGAAAAGCCGAAAGACACAACAAAAAAAAGGGACATACAAATGTACAGCCATACAAAGCAATGCAGCCGTAGTATACATAGTGAAAATTGGATATGTATATTAACAAGTTTAAAAAACAAAAAGCTGAAGGAAACCAAGGTGAGGACGACTTCTATAAAATTTATTAAGCACTTTCATCCCAGGTAGAGAGACTTCTTCAGAATAACAAACCATCCACTATTAGTTAATACATCAAAACATTTGGATTGGATGACTAATTATATCCTTAATTAAGCAACCAGTTAAAATTAAATAGCATCACAATGACAAGTAAAAAGCCAAGACAAATAATTAAAACCAGATCAGAAATGTGAAATAGATTCCTTGAATACTAACAAAAATGTTACTCATGATATTATTTATAAGGTTTCAACAAATATTTTAGCTTATTTTACAAAGGCAGTTTTTCATTTTAAAACACTGCTAATAGAAAACAAGTCATTCAGACCAGGGTACATAGTGGCATTGGTCTTAAGCTACCATTATAATTCTGTTAACTCCAAAAAATCATCATCTGATCCACCCCTCTGTCCTAAGTCAACATGATCAATAGCTAAAAATGTAAAATAATGTTGTTCATATTCACCTATATGTCTATATAGAGCATTCTTAAGATCTTTTTTCTTTATGTTGTAATTATGCTGAGAAATTCTATGATGTAAAGAAAAAAAAATCGTAATCGGATGATTTTTGGAGTTAAAAGAATTACAATTGTAGCTTAAGACCAGTGCCATGGTATAATCATTAAGGTGTTTACCTTACAGATATAAGGTGCAGGGTTTTATTCTCACATGGGGTAATGGCTAGGTTTAAAATGGCTGACAGGGGAAGTTAGCCTAGCATGAAGCTATGGACATGCGCTACCCATAAGGCAAACTTTCATGGAATTAGCTGCTTGTATTGCTCATAAGAACTACTGTGCTTAATATTGTTCTATGATGGCCATAATGTCCTATGTGTACCTTGTAAGTCATATTAAAATTAGTTTGCACTGTGAAGTTGCCTGTACATGAAGATATCAGTTACATAAAGGCTATGGATGTCCTTTCTCCATGTGTATAAATCATTGCCAGTGAGATTTATCTCAAATGCAAGTGTACAGATACATTCACATCAGCTCCAGTGAACTGAAGATATGGACAGATTCTGACCACATATGCTGGTCATACATCTCTAGCAGTTACTGCTTAGTGGCGTTTGTCAATAACAATGGTTTATGAGACTTTCTGCAAATCAGATGTACTGCATGACACAACTGTGCAGCTTTTTGTGAATTGCTGCATTGACATCTAGTCCATATTCCCAGTATTTGTAGGCAGGAATATCCAGCAGTTGTTCTTGAAGAATTGTTGGTGTACTGGTTATGTGAATGGCTCACAAGTGTAAACATTACCATTACCACAGAACTGGATTGTAAGACCACCTCTGGATGTATGAAATGGCCTAAGAAGTGCAATGGGGAGCGTGCTTTGCAATTATATGTTTTACAGCTAATGACAGAAGCACCTTTTGCTACATGTCATGTATGCTTACTATCTTTATCTGTACATTATGGCAATACATATAATTGGCATTATTTCTTTTTGAGTAGCAGTAGAATGCATATAAGGTATGATTTAAATGCTGGTCTGTCAATAGGTGTACTATATGCTTACTCTTGATATGTGCAACTTACCTTTTTCAGATGTCAAGAAATGGACATGACAATTTTTCCCAAAAGGAAAAAGAAATAGTTTTGGAGGCACTGCTTCAATATGGCAGCAAGTTACTAGGACACATGGGAGATTCATTCTGGAGGAACCAGGTATGGAGAGACATCACTAACATGGTAAATGCTGTAGGTGGGCACAACTGCTTACATGAGGCCTGCATCATCTGTACTATGACATGATCCTTGATGTAGCTAACAGACTACACTGATACGAGAAGGAGACGAATACCACAAGTGATGTTCCACCTGTACCTCCCCTGGATGAAGTGACAATATTCCTTGCCTCTAACCATAACACTTGTCTGGATTTTTGCATTCCTGATAGAGGAATTGAGGCTGGCATTCAAAGAACTACAAGAATGTCCACTATTCACAAACACAACAGCATATTGCATTTGACATTTTCAGACATATTTTCAAACTTTCATTCACACATTTTATGTATTTATACATAATACAGAGAAATAACTAAGTCATGCTATATGAAATGTAACGGCTGAGGGAAGACTCAGTAAATGTGCATGTTGTGTTACATAAAGACTGCTTGGTTGACACTGTAAGCACTATTTGTACTGATGTTCTTTTTACCTGCACAGAAACATCATTTTCTGCCCCGTGATGGCCTTCTTTAGGTACGTGTCTGTACTCATTTAGCCTGATGTATATGTCTTGCCTGCCACTGCCTAATTTAAAGAGTGATATATACTCAATGGTTGCTTGTATTCTGCTTTAAACTACAGTTTCAACACAACTAGAAGCAATGATATCCTCATCATAAGATGACAGATCTGGTAAGGTGGTCTACATAATTACTAAACTGCATTATCCTTAAGTTTCAATATGACCTTATGTGTAATGTTGCCATGTTAACTTGCATAGGGTCCTTGCCTTCTGGAAAACGTCAGCTATCAGGTATGTGAATTTCTGCTTTGACAGTATTCATACATTATTATACATGCACTATGATGACAGGTACATGCTTCCTACTGAGTTGTTGTGCATGTGTCTGATTTTACACCACACTGGCATTTCAACTCTTACCACTAGAAATGGAGTCAGAGTAGTATATGTTGGCATGTCAGCATGTAAGTGCGGTTTCACATTGGCTTTCACAGTTTATGTGTTCATAGGCTCATAGGAGATTACTAGGCTAATGGCTTTAGAGCCCTTACAAGCCTAGCCAATATAACCTGATTTAACCCAATATAATGCCCGTAGGGGCAAGAAGATGGGATAGGCTTTTGCCTATGCACTGAGTATGCTACAGACTGCTACTGCCATAAGGGACATAGGTACTAGCCCAGGTGTTGATTTGATTCCCCATCCATTGATCCAAATTGCATTTGAAGAGGGCCAGGGAAGGGCTCTGCTTAGCATGAACAGGAAGCCTGTTCCAAAGAAAGGTCAATCTCTGAAACACATATTTGTCTGTCCAGCATGTTTTGTTTGAGTCGCTGACTAAGTTTAGATCCCTAAGTGATTCTTGTGCTGTTTGACTTGTGGATGTGTAGCAGCTCCATCAGGGCTGGATTTGTGAGTAACTTGTAAGTCAGGCATAGGTCACCCCTTAATAGTTGGCAGGAGACAGAGTAAAGGGATAGGACTTTTAGTCTATCTGCATAGGACATGTTGTTTATACCCTGTAATTTTCTTTGTGAAGAACCTCTGAGGTCACTCCAGCTGTTGTAAGACCCTAGTCAAGTACATGCAAAATGCCGCACTGTACTTGATTATTGGTCTAATGAGGGCTGAGTACAGCAGGCCTATAATTTCCTTGGATCTGGAGACCATACCTTTAATTATAAGTTGTGCCATATAGAAGGATTCCCTCATCGCTGTGGACACATGGTGGTCAAAGGTCAGGCTACTATCCATCTGTGCACCTAGATTTCTGACCACTGAGTCTACTCTTAGGGGTGTGCTATTAATGTTATAATTTGCAGAAGTATTTGACTTCCCAAAGGGTATAATAATGATTTTTTTTCACATTTAGTTTTAGGCTATAGTTCTGGCATCAATCATTTATCTGATCTTGACCATTCTGAAGGATATCTACATCACTGGAGGGTTCAGTGATTGCATTCCACTTGCAGTCAGCAAACTTTGTCATCCAGAGGCCTTCCATAGTAGCCTTGATTTCAGAGAAGTATATTTCATTTAATACAGGAGTACTGAGCCCTGTGACACAACAGTACTAACTATTTTTTTGCTGGATCCAGCTTCACCCACCTTAATCACGTGTCCTTTCCATGAGCCATTTGGCTATTCATCTGGTGACATAGGGATTTATGCCTAGTCTTGTGAGTTTATTTATAATACCTGAGTGGGGAATTGTGTCAAGTGCCTTGGGTAGGTTTAGGTAGGCTGTATGCACTGCTTTACCCTGATCCACGGCCTTAGTGGCTTTCTCAAAGAAATCCATCAGACTCAGTAGGCATGCCTTGCCCTTGACAAAGCCAAATTGGGTAGTGTCCAGTGATTGGATGATTTCATGTCATTATGTATCAGGTCCATGGTTATTCTTTCCATGACCTTACACATAAAACCAGTCAAGCTTATGGGTCTGTATTTCCTGGGTCAGTAGAGGTCCCTCTTTATGCAATGGGATGACTGTTGCTGTCTTCCACTCTATCGGGACAACGTCCATCTGAAGGTTGTGGTTAAACAGAGATCCTAATGGGCCTGATTAGTCCTGATTTAAGCTGTTTAAAGGGCAACATGGTATATCATCTGGCCCCATTTAAGCTGTATTTTTAGCTTTAGCACATGCAATGGCAACCTGTTCTTTGGTGATAATTGGTGGAGTGGCAGTGGGTTTTACTTGTGGGACAACTGGGGGAGATGGGGAGGTGAAATTTGAGCTGAATGTTTTTGGCCAGCAGATTTTCTATACCTCCTGGCTGAGCATAGGTGATGCTATCTGCAACTAATTCTGTACATTGTTTGGTGTTGCCCTTAAGATTGCAGACATAGCTGAAAAATGCCTTATGGGTTATCTTTTGCTTTCACAGACTTGACAAGCACCCTGATTTGCTTGTTTAGACTAGTGAGGGACTTTTTGCTCTGTTGTGCATACCCCCTCTTACTTCTCAATAGGCTTTGTAAATATGTTTGACTCATATCTGTTATGTTCTATCTGTGTTATCTGGAGCTTTTCTCTCGGGGCCTCCACTGAAAATGAATATATATACAGTCAGACTATTCCAGTCAACAAATGTAAAATAATAAAATAATAATACAATAAATAATAATTTTCTTTCTTTTGTTGTACAACCTATTAATACCAGAGGTCCACTAGGGTAGGGTAGTTTTTTTGGTCTGGTACTGCCATCTCTGTATGGTTGTTTATATGGCTGTACAGAGCTTTTGTGTGTGCCTTTGCATAGGTTTTTGCGTTTTCTAGACTTGGAGGAACTTAGAAACTAGCTGTGGCATTCTTAATAGGAGTAATTTACTTCAGTGAAGTTCTTAAAGTTTTTGATGTTAGGTGGTGGGAGTAGTTTTACCTTTGTTTCACAGGACACCACTTTGTGATCTGATTTTACCAGTCAGGATATCACACTGGGGGGGTGCTCTCAAGATACTAAAGGTATTCACTACGAGACCAGCCACAATGAAAAGGTTTAAAAATATTTAATAATGAATAATACAAATAGAAAACAGGGAAGTACTTAATATTTAGTTACAACAAACATCACTGTTTTTCAGTCACAGGAAATATAAAATAACACAGTTGGATCGAATCTCACATGCAGAAAAAGAAATAACAATATACTAATCTCACTGTACTTTTCCTAACTAAACTAAAGTGAAACTGTCCCTAGTTAGCTCACTTGATATCATAAGGTAAGATGTACTGCTGAAATGCTCACTTCCACAAGGGAAGATGAGATACTCCACACAATTAACTCTCCAACTAACAACTACCAAACAACTGAAATGTGATAAATGACATAGATCTTTTATATATCAGATTCCAAAGAAAAAGAAAAACAAGCTGCTGCTGCTGCCATACCTCTTAACTGTTCAGATTTTCACAGAATATCCATATTTTGTCTTCATATTTTCAGTCTGTTCCTCATAAAATTCTGTTTTTCTGGCAAATTATTGGCAAATTGTGGAGGATTGAAGTCAGAAAATACTGACAGACATTTGAATTTCAGACATCACACCATTCAGAAAATTCATGCTAATGCAAAACCTGTTATTCTATCAACTTTCTAAGTCTGTAAGAGCAATATATAAAAATTCTCCTTATTTTCAGGCCTTTGTTCCCCCTATTATTCATTGCTTTCTCCAGATGTTTTGCTGTAAGAGGTTGAGAGGTATGGCTGCTGCCAGAGTTCCGTCCTTTGGCTGGTTATAGAATTACATCACAGCTAGTCACTGTACTCCGGCACAGTTTACATTCAGAAATCTGTTAAGATTCTACTGCAGCACTTTTTCAACACAAGCAACTTTTGCAAATACATTTTTAATATAAGCATCTGCGCAAATCAATGTGAGAGTCAAATGACATAAGATTATTTACAAAACTTCAGTCAGCCATGCTGGCATATGCCACACATGCACTGTCTCAATTCTCCAGGTACAGCTGGCAATACCTCACAATGTCACATTGAGTACCAGATCAAGTATATTGTTTCCCCTAGTAGGAGTGCAGACTAGCCTCTTCAGGGCATTGGAATTTACAAAGTCAATAACTCTTTGGCCCTGGATGTTAGTGGTCAGGTATGCCTCCTAGTTAATGAAGGAATAGTTAAAATCACCCATGAGTATTGTATTGGGCTGGATGGTGAGTGACCCTAGTAACTTCAGGTATGAGGTATGTTTTTTCTGGTTCATATTGGGGAATCTGTAGCAAGAATATGGTAATGGATTTTTTTCCATGGTTAGTTGGACATGGAGTAGCTTAAGCATGTCATATCATTTGACCAGCCTTGAGGTGTGCTTATCCTTTATGTTGATAGATACACCTCCACCTTTTGCTCTTTCATGTTCAATGGGTGGTCAGAATGTATAAATGGTGTTATAACCATGCACTGCCAGAGTGCTTTCCATAGATTTAAACAATATTTCAGTAACTACACAGGTGCTAGCATTACCCAGGGTGAGGAGAGCTTCTAGGCAGTGCAGTTTCTTATTGAGACTTCTAGCATTGAACAGTAACCTCTTTAGCTTGTCCTAAGTAGCTTTTGTTGTGTTGGAAAGTTTGTCTGTTTGGCAATATGTAAAAAAGGCACTACATGGGGTGGATAATAGTTTGGCCAATATCCAAAAGCCTAGAAGTGACAGATGAATACCATCCCTGGCTAAGCAGCTTGACCTGTCAACCATGTCCTCCCAAGCTGACAAGTGTTGGATCCCTTTGGAATGATACCAGTAGTTAAGCCAATTGTTAAAGTCAGTCATTTTCTGCTGGTATTTGGCATCACTACTTATCAAAAGAAGAGACAGAGCCAGGGCACTATACCTATCCACCAAAAGCAAAGACAATCTCACCATATATCAACAATTAAGAAATGAAACCAAAAAAGGATAAATACTGACAAGAACAACTATTTACAAACCAGTCAGCAAAATTTCCAACACAGCCCACAAAAGTTCTGTCAGACTTTAAACTACCTTCTTACCCCTGATAAAACAGCCACCGCCACCCCTTCCACTTCTAACACCTCTGAATCCATAGCATCAGAATTCAACTCTCATTTCATTAACTCGATCACCTCCCTACTAAATAGCCACCAACATTTACCTCTCTCTGCCCCCCACCACAACTTCAAATCTTTTCTCCTTTAAAACTGTACAAACCTCTTAATAAAAAACTCCTGTCCAAATTAAAACCCTACTGCTTAGCTGCCAACCAACTTTCCAATGAAATCCTAAAAATAGCTACCCCATCCATTGCCTATCCTATCTCTATCCTTAGCAATCATTCTATCTCTGAACAGCATGTACCCCACCTCTGGAAAATCTCTCACATCATTCCTTTCCACAAGGGTGGCTTGTCTAAAGATATCTCTAACTACCACCCCATTACCATCCCACCCCATAGCTAAAATCCTAGAAAAGTGTATTCACCAACAACTCCTAAATCACCTTAACACAAATGACCTTCTATCCCACACCCAGCATGGATTCAGACCTAAATATAATACTAACACAGCCTTAATATCCTTCACCAACACTATTCATCACCTCAGGAATAAGAGTCTACTAGTCTCAGCAATTTTCACAGATATGTCAAAAGCTTTCAACACCATTTTCCACCAACTCATACTTAACAAACTTGGCACTTTCAATCTCAGTTCATCATCATTGGCATGGTTTAGCAGCTACCTATCAGCCTGAAAGCAGGCTACCAAATGGGAGTACAATCTCTCTCCTCTACTACCAGTATCTACTGGTGTACCCCAAAGGTCCATTCTTGGTCCCCTCCTCTTTATCATATTTACCAACAGTCTAAATTTAGCAACCCAACTAGCTACAATCATACAATATGCAGACGGCACATCTCTTATCTGTGCTGCCACCTCCCCACCAAGAACTTCAAAAAATAAATCAAAAATCACTTCAAGAAATTGAAACTTACCTCTCTAACCACCAACTCATTCTTAACCAAAATAAGACTAAGCTAATGATTTCCAGTAACAAAACTTCCAAGGCCTACTCTTCCTCTCTCACTATTCAATCAGCTAATCAAACTAAAATTGAACCTACACAGCATACCAAACTTCTAGGTGTAACAGTAGATGACAGACTGAAATTTGATATACACATATCCCTAACACTCAAGAAAGTCCATGCCAAACTCGGATCTTTATACAGGGTCAGACCGTTCCTGACACACCAAGCCAGACTAGCTACAGCTAGATCCCATCTATCTACCCTTCTCTACTGCTCAAACATTTTCACAAACTTGACCAAGCACAACCTCAAAAACTTAGATTCTTGCTATAATAAAATAGCAAAGTTTACCAGCAACCATACCCAGAAATGTCATTATTGTTATGTTCTTTGGCAGCTTAACTGGCTCCAATTTCCCAACCTGTTAATATTAAAGCAACTTACCTTTACCCACAAAATCATCCATGACCCTAGCTTCTGTCCTGCATTTTCCTCCCTGATCCAACCATATGTCAATGCCAGGTGCCTTAGGTTTTCAGACAAACTAATCCTAAAAATTACCCAATCTCACAACTACCATGGTGACTCCCTCTATTCAAATACAATAGCTAAGACCTGGAATGCTGTCTTTCTTCCCATACAAAATATTCCTAGTTTTTCTTCCTTTAAAACAAAAACAAAAGAATACCTCAAACGCACCTGGCTCTGCCCCTGTAGTTCTGGATAACTCCTCTCTCCCAGTTAATTACAACCCCTATATACAGAGCATCAGTACTCTTCCATATGAGCTGAAGCTCTGGCTACAAGTTCTGATAGATTTTTCTTCAGGCAAAAAGCAATCAAGCATCTATTTGAATTATCAAATTACATATGTCTTTATACAATTTAGCATTTGATAATCATTTTTCCTAACTTTTCTCCTTTGTCCTTGTCTCTGATAGTGTTCAGTTATCAAAATACCTGAACATGATATGCTATGTTGTGCTATCAATATAATGTTTCTTTTATCCTTAGATATAACACTACTGCAAATGTTTAATGTCTAGACCTACTATGTTGTATTTTATCTTATTGTGATGTTATGTATTGTTATGTTATGTATTACTCTGTGTCATAACTTTGTGGAGCTTTTCTCCTCGGATCTCCACTCCTGGCCCAGTCAGACATTACCTCGTTAACAAATGTAATAAAGAAATAAATAATAAAATCATACCTGGAGATGGTAGAATACTGCTCAATGCTAGGCTTATACCTGCTTTTGACACCTATTCGGAAAGCCCAATCATGTCTCTCTTCATATAGTCCACAGAGGAATGTATCAGGTTATTCATGCCCACATGGATTATGACAGAGTCATATTGGTACTTTGGGGTAAGTGACCTAAGTGTTTGTATGATCTGGTAAATCATGGCCCTGACAGGCAACTCACTGCAACCTTCCCCTTATCCAGCCTGGTAAGCATTGGAAACATGAGCCACAAAGTATTATAGAAAATGATGAAGTTTTATGGCACATGGGATCACCCATTGCCAACAGTTCAAAAATAGATGCGAGAAAAACAGATATAGTAATCCATGAAAAGAATTGAAATTGCTGCATCCAGCAACTACAGTGTCTTACATATGGAAAGACCACAAAATCATATAATACCAGATGTTGCAGGCAGAAATGAGGGCAATGTGGAAGAAGGATACCCAGACAGTTCCAATAGTAGAAGGAATAAGAGGTCTTATAAAAAAGAATTTAGAATCATACTTAGATATGTTACTAATAGATGTAACTCCGTATGAACTGTAGAAGGAATCAATACTGGGCACATATCAGGTTCTATGAAGTGCACTTCTGGCTAACATCAAAGATTGAAACAATACTAGTTTCATGAACTTTAATCATACTTTGACTTAGGAATGGGTTCATTCCCATCATGGTATTAGAAACCCAAAAGACTTGGAGAAATTAAAAAAAGGAGTCTGCTATGACCAGAATATTGGGTTGTGGAAGTTTTTGTTGCCTTATGGGCTTGGTAGTTGAGACACAGTTAGATGTGGCTTTGTGTGTTGTGATGGGAATTGTCTTGTTTGCATGCACGCAGAGTTTCTGAAGGCCTTTGAGGTTTGGGTAAGTTACACGTGAGCATCTTCACATGTGTGGGTTTATGTATGTAGTCCTTTGTGGGTGTGGTGAGTGATATGTGTGAGTCACTGACAACCTGTTTATTGCTTTTTGTGTCTGTATAAGAGAGTCTAGCCTCCAGTGCCAATGTGTAACTACATCTCTCCTGTACTGTATTTGTCTGTTTGAGAATTAAGTGGCTGTCAGTCTACATAAGGCAGTTGCTACCTTGCCTCAGGATACCCATTAACACTAAGCTGGATGCAGAGATAGCAGCAAAGTGCCCATCCATGGATGCAGGTCCTAATGTGTATCTGCATGGGATAGGAGTGGAGGGTGTTTGTAACCAGATGAGGGAGGGGTGCTTACTTGGTTTAATCTACAGCTAACCTAACCAGTGATGCTGCCCAGTGCCAAAACCAGATGTTTTCTGAGTAGCAATAGTCTTGGGTGCTGTAATAAGATAAGGTAGACCTAAATAGTCCTAACTAAATGCATAAATGCTGCCCACTGTGCAAGCTATTTGCCCCATGAGTAACGTGGGACCGAGGTAAAGTTCCAAGATGTTTTTATAGGGAAATTTTAACTTCTGGTGATTGCATATATATACAAGGCACCACTGCACAAAGAGCAGCTTTGCACAAATGTGAGGCTTATATGTGATCAGATGTTTGCTTTTTAACTAATATGTCTTTTCACTGCTCTCGAGGGACATTATACCTCCCATGGCCATGGTAACTAGATACGATGGTATCTCCATAATTAGTATTGTTAGATATTTCTCAAAAAGTTTCAGTTATTTCCTACCTCATTTGCCAACTGTAAATGTATGTGAAATGTATCATCTCTGTATTTGCAGCACATCCACTTCCTGCCTCCTCCACAAATCTGACTCCTGATCCTGTAGTAGAATGTGATATGCCTTCTTATGACAGTACAGCCAGTGGCACACGCAACACTGTACAGGGATCAGTGTTATCTGGCTCAGAAGAGTACAGTCCATGAGTCATGGTATAGCCTCTGATCAGGAGGATAGTCTGGCTGGCTAGTCTGATGATATAGAGGCATGGAAAACTGGTCATGATGATGACTTTGACTCACTGTCCCAATACATTGAAATCTTATTTCAGCACACTGTGCACCTGCAACCTTCTTATCTCCTGAATGGATATATTATATCTGCCTTAGAAGACATAACTGTAAGCAATCTGAAATATTCATCTGGTCTTAGAAACCCTTTACTGTTTCTATAGTCTTCTTCTTTTGGCTGCTCCCGTCAGGGGTCGCCAAAGCAGATCAACTGTTTCTATAGTATGGTCACAGTGCATTACTACTCAAAACTGAGACGTGTCTAATCTTAGAATCTGATGAGAAATTGATTATAATGTTAGTCATCCAGGTAAGAGAGTGTTGTTTAAGATGATTATAAACCACCTCAGGATGAAGATTCTAAAACAGAATAACCAGAAAGGAGAAAATTAGGATATACTAAAACTAAAGAAGCAGTTACATATAGTTATTTTGTAACAACATGTTATTTCCCAGTGATCTCCGTTTCTCAGACAGAACAAATAAAAACCTGGGGAATAAAGAAAAAAAACAGAGAAACATACACAGAATACTTTGCCTGCTATAAACATGTCATTATAGAAGCCTTTAGTTTTTAAATATAACATGCCTGAAGATTGCACAGGAGAAAACAACCTAGTCAGCAACACTTGCAGCAGTTCTACAGGAAAAAAAAACAGGGATCCCTGACATAGTTATACACTTCCTGTGATACACTGCTGTATGCTGGTCTACATATCCAAATGTCTACACTGTAACTGTATCCCTGACACAGAGTTATACACTCCCCGTGGTACACTGCTAAATACTGGTCTATATAGCCATTATCCATTTGTCTACACTGTAACTGGATCCCTGACACAGAGTTACACACTCCCTGTGGTACACTGCTAAATACTGGTCTATATAGCCATTATCAATATGTCTACACTGTAACTGGATCCCTGACACAGAATTATACACTTTCTGTGATGCACTGCTGTATACTGGCCTACATACCCATATTTATGTATTTATTGACATTTGTTGACTGGGAAAGTCCACTGGGTCAGAAGCCCATTTTCAGTGGAGGCCCGGGGAGAAATGCTCCACAGCTAATCAAATATTATACAGAACAAATACAAAGTTAAAGAGATATGTATGGATGCTTAATAACATGCTTTCAATCACAGAAGCATAATCATAGACTTTAGTATAGTATAACATACTTTCAATCCACAAGAGAGTAATCATAAAACTTAGTAAAACTGATTGATATCATAGGTAGGAGAAACAGTCATTTAGAGGAGGAAGAAAAATGATATCAGAGAGGGTTAAAAGCAGATTCTGAGTAGTTAAGTGTGTGAAGATAAGGGGGCTTACACTGTATTTCAGAGGTGCAGCTGGAATTATTTAAGAAGTGGGTTTTTAGAGCTGCTTTAAAGGCTGTTAGGGAGTCAAGTTGAGTAATATATGAGGGGAGGTTATTCCATAGTTTGGCCATGTTATATGAATATAGACATTGTCCTGCTCTTTTATTGGGTTTAGCTACATTTAATAGGGTCTTTTCTGAGGAGTGGAAGGTTCTAGTTGGGGTGCATGTGTGTAACATAGACTGGACTGTGGGACAGCTATCAGGTTTGAAAATTAGCTTATGAGCAAATGTTAATTGAGTATAATAGAGGTAATGATGAAATTCAAGCCAGGACAGGTTTGAGATAGCTTTGCAGTGATGTGAGTGGTTGGGCATGTTGAAGGCGAATTTTGCTATTGAAGCTTATTGCTGAGGGATATATGGAGTTTGGTGAATATGGGGCTTCCATATAAGAGGGATGGAATAAGCAAAGTGATTGCTGGTTTTATCTTGGTTTGTTTACCTAGGTAGAGTTTATGTCAGTATAGTTTGCCCAGTTTGAAATGTTTTTTTCTTTACTGTTTGAGTATGTGTTGTTTAAAAGAGAATTTATTATCAATAGTTATTCCTAAAGGTTTTGCATATTGAGTCTGTTCAATTTCTGTTTTGTTACGGGAAAAAATCTTGACGTCTGCAGCTGGAGGTTTTGATGAAAATAGTAGCAGTTTAGTTTTTTGGGGTTCAGCATTAATTGGGCATCATTTAGCCAGGTTTCTGTGCAGGTGAATGCATCTTGGGTAATCTTCTGGAGGTTAGCAAAATTGTTGGAAGGAGATGATAGTTGAATCACCAGCATATTGAATCAATATGCTTTGTTGGCAGGCTTTAGTTAGATCATTTATGAATATATTAAAGAGTAGTAGTCCTAAAATGGAGCCTTGGGGGACAGCTGTGTTGTTTGCCAGATACTCTGATTGTTGGTTTTGCCATCTAACTGATTGTTGTTTATCATTTAGGTAAGAGGAAAACAAGGTTATTACACTGAGAGAGCATCCAAGTTTTTCTAACTATTGTAATAACTTAGGGTGTGATACTGTGCCAAAATCATTTGAGATGTCCAGTAGGAGTACTGAAGTTGATAGGCCAGCATTAAGAGCTTTATTCACAGCATCAGTGAAGGAGAGTAAAGCTGTGGTCATGCTACGACCAGGGGAAAAAACACATTGACTGGGAGCTAGAAGGTTGTTGTTAATGATTTATTAGTTGGGTTTGTATGCATTTTTCTAGGATTTTTGATAGCAGGTGAGAATGGAGATTAGCTGGTAGTTTGAGAGATTGTGAGCATTACCACCTTTGTTTAGTGAGATTATAATGGATTTTTTCCATAGTTAGGACTCATAAGATTCAGAGATTGAATGATTGATAAGAATACTAACAGTGCAAGCTGTAGCTCTGGGCGCAAGTTGTAAGTATTCAGGTGTTAAGTTATCAGCGGAAAGTGAGCAGGGCTTTAGTTTGGTTAGCAATTTTAGAATTAAGGATGTAGATACTGGTTGTAGTAAGAAAGGAGGATTGGGTGTATTATTGTTAGAGGGAACCATAGTGTGCATAGAGGTAGACACGGGGTCTATCTGTGTGGTATTTTGGAAGTCAGGGTTGTTTTTTAAGGATGAATTCTTGAATTCTTGACTAGTTTGTTGTCAATGAAGTGACTGTTAAATATTTTTGCTATCTGGTGAGGGTCTTTGTTGGGAGAGGGTGATGATTTTGAATGTTACCTGGATTAAGCAGGGAGGATACAGATTTCCAGAACTTTTTTGGATTATTACTTTGGGAGGATAGTTGTGAGGAAAAATATGTTTTCTTATCAATTATATTTTTTGCAGAATTTCTAAGTTGTTTGTAGTTTTGTTAATTTGCTATAGTTCTAAGTTTTTTTTTTCCGTATTTTCCAGGCTTTGTCTCTAAACAGGAGGGTTTGTTTGGTATGCTTTGTTAACCAGGGTGCATGGTTAGATTTTGTTCATTTTCTATGAAGAGGTGCTAAGCTGTTTAATGTGTTAAGAAAGATGTTATTAAAATAATGTACAGCATCATCCAGGGGCAGTGATTTTAATGGGGACCAGGTCTGAGCTTGTAGGGTAGTGATAAACATGTTTTGGTTAAAGTGGGCAAGGTTCCTGATAGATTTGTATGTGTGAGGTTTGGGGATGTGTAGTTGGGTTCTATGGGTATATGCAGGTAGGTGGTCACTTAGAGTGTTTGGAAGGGTGTTGGTATTGGAGTAGAAGTGGGAGTGAGATACTAGAATCCAATCTAATATTTATTTTATTTATTTATTTTATTTATTTTACATTTGTTGACCGGGCTAGTCCAGCTGAATATATGTTCATTTTCAGTGGAGGCCCAGGGAGAAAAGCTCCAATGGTATTACAAGTAATTCAAGAAACAGGCAAAACAAGGTAAAAATTATAAACTCATTGAGTCAGAACATGAGATACACATGCAGACAGGCATAGTCATAGCAGGAAATTACATAAACAGAGTTTAGTAGACATTTGCTATACAAATTCTAAAAATATAAGTATATAATATGGAAAAAGGTGTAAAAGAAAATAATAAAAATATTAAAAAAAACAATATATATATATATATATATATATATATATATATATATATATATATATATATATATTTTACATATGTCTATAGGATGTTGTGTGAGGAGGAATTAAGGAGGAAAGGAAAAAGGAAGGTTAATCTAGGTTGTTACAGGAACAAAGCCAGTGTTTAATGAGATGTGTTTTCAGCTGTCTTTTAAAGAGTGGAAGACTAGACAAAGATGAGATATCAGATGATAGTTTGTTCCACATTTTTCCAACAGAGTTAGAAAAAAGGCTGTCACCTGCAGAGTTATTGGGTTTGGTAATATTAACCAGTAGTTTGTTTGAAGAGCGTAGGTGTTTCAAGTTATTATAAGGCGTAATGAGGTTAGAGAGAATTGGTGTTTTAGAAGGCTGATATAGAATTTTGTGAGCAGTTAAGAGCTGTTGATAAATGAGCCTGTTAGGAAGTTCAAGCCAGCCTAGTTGTTTTAGGTTAAGACAGTGATGAGTTCTGAAGAGGGATCCTGTGGCAAATCGAGCAATATTATGGTAAGATGTAACAAGTTTCTTGAGGTTATTTTTAGAGAGATTGGTATAAATAGGGGAAGCATATAGAAGGGTAGAGATAAGGTGAGAACTATCTAAGGTGATCCGAGCTTCAGGTGTAAGTAATGGTTTGATTCTATAAAGGGAACCAATCTTTTTATTACTCTTATTGTGTTGTTTATATGAGAATCAAAACTGAGATTGTTGTCAATAGTTATTCCTAGTAGTTTTGTAGTAGAATCAGGAGAAATCAGAGTGTTATCAGAGGAAGTAATAGAAAAGTTAAGAAAGGTTGATTTGTGGGTAGGTGAGAACAATAGCAACTTTGTTTTCTTGGGGTTGAGGAGTAGGCAATGGTCAGAGAACCAGTGTTCAACAGTGGAAAAAGCTTCTTGGGTAAGTGACAGGAGTTCAGTCTGAGAGGAAGCAGTGCAGATTATAGTGGAATCGTCTGCATATTGTATGCAAGTAGTGTTTGGAATAGCTGACTTATAGAATATAGATTATGCTTGGGTGTTTAAAGCATGTGTAGGCTCTGTGATAAGTAATGTGAAACTATGGAGGTTAATGCTGGCATTAGGAGCTTTGATGGTTAGGTTTTACCAGTTGATGTTAGTGTCTCCTAGAATAATAGTTTCTTGGGAAATATTTTGGTTAATCCAACATAGGAAGTCTTCCTAGTGGAGGATGTTTTGACCTGGGGGAATATAGATGGTGGCAATACAGAGTTGTTTATTAGGGCTTACATGGAGGGATGTTATTAGGATTTCCATACTATTGAAAGTGGGGACAGGTTTCAAATGTATATTTATTGTTAAGGAGTCTCTATAAATTAAGGCTACACCTCCACCTTTTTTATGATTTCTGTCATTATGACGAAAATTGTAACCTGGTGGAAGGAATTCAGAGTCGGATATATGTGTTTTAAGCCAGGTTTCAGTAATTGGTACTATGTCTGGTGTATGTTGACAAAGCCAAGACTGGAATTCAGTAGTTTTGTTGCAGAGTCTTTGTGGATTAATTGTTACAAAATATAAATCATGGGTTTTAGAGGAATGAACATTTTTTGGCAAGTTATTTGGCCCAGGGTTGGGGTGAACATCTCCACATTGAGTTAATACTAGAAGAAGGTGTAATAGTGTCTGTGGATGAAGTGGTTTTGTAAAGGCATGTGTGGGTAGTGTTGTGTTAATTTCAGTTTAGTATTTGTGGTGATGAAGTTAGGGTGCTGCTTAATAATAGGGATGGTGAGATGTCGAAGTAACTATTTAAATTATGTTGTGAGTGGTTAGTGTTGTGGATGTTGGAGGAGATGCATTTATTCCAGAGTGAATGGTTGTGGAGAGGGATAATAGAAGTAGTAAAGTAGTAAGGACAAATAAGATAAATAAGAGTCTTAGTAAGTGGTTCATATTTGAATTCTAGGGATTGGAGTTGGTTGTGTATGCTAAAAGAGGTGGTGGGAAGTGTTGTATTACTGGAGGGTATGCGGTAGGATAGGGGAGGGGACTTTAATGATGTTAGGAATGGTATTGGTCAGGTGGAGAGAGCGTGGTGTTACAGGAAGTATAAATGTAACGAAAGTGGGAGTGGGTGGGAATAGGGGTAGGGTAGAGGAGTAAAGCGAGCCAGTGGTGAAGTCGAAGCCGAACAGAGTGGGCTGTGCCCGCTTTCAAGTGAAGGTGAAAAAAAAAACTATTTTCACAAACCAACAAGCTAAGGTAGGAGGAATGACAGTTATAAATGGCAGAAACTAAAATAGACAAGGGTATATGAGTTAAAAATGACTGGAATAATACAAGCTGAAAGAGTTGGTAGCATACAACATCCAATTTAGAAAGAATGTTAGCGCCTTGTCTAAAATACTACCATAGGAGGGTTGGGACAAGCACTAGGAAGAGGTAGGGGTGGGGTCAGTCCCAAATAAGATTAAGAAAAAAACTAGGAAAGGTGGGAGATGGCCTTACAGAGGTTTTGTAGCAGTGTTCTCCCAAAGGAATTGCACTACACTGGCTGCACTTTAACTGGAATCCTGACAAAGATTTATAGACTACCCATAACACACTGCTGTATAGTGGTCTATATATCCATACATCTAGCCTGTAACTGGATCTCTGACATCTATACTGGTCTACATATCCATATGTCTGTAGTGTAACTAGGTCCCTGACAAAGAGTTATACACTTCCTGTGATATACTGCTGTACACTGGTCTACATATCCATATGTCTACACTGTAACTGGATCCCTGACACAGAGTTATGCACTTCCTGTGATCATAATCATTATATACTGCTGTACACTGGTCTACATATCCATATGTCTACACTGTAACTGGATCCCTGACACAGAGTTATGCACTTCCTGTGATCATCATCATAATCATCTTTCGACTGTTCCCATTAGGGGTCACCACAGCGGATCATGAGTTTCCATTTCTTCCTGTCCTCTGCATCTTGCTCTGTCACACCAACCACCTGCATGTCCTCTCTCTCCACATCCATAAACCTTATCTTAGGCCTTCCTCTTTTCCTGTTACCTGGTAGCTTCATCCTTAGCATCTTTTTCCCAATATAATCAGCATCCCTCTTCAGCACATGTCTAAACCAACGTAATCTTGCCTCTCAGGCTTTGTCTCCAAACCTTCCAACCTGGGCTGACCTTCTAATATACTTATTCCTAATCCTGTATACTGGTCTACATATCCATATGTCTGCACTGTAACTGGAACCCTGACACAGAGTTATACAGTTTTTGTGATACACTGCTGTATACTGGTCTACTTAGCCATATGTCTACACAGTAACTGGATCCATGACTCACAGTTATACACTTCCTCTAATACACTGCTGTATACTGGTCTACATATCCATATGTCTGCACAGTAACTGAACAGAGTGTAAAATAATACCTTTTTTTAAAACTGTATTCTAGATTCCATAAACTTCATTGAATTTAGCATTTCAGGCTGGGGTCTGTGCAAAATTTGTGGTAAGTCTAGTTGCTTGCAAATTTGCCCCAGGCCAATAAGCATAACTCAGCACAATATAAACACAATAAATAACCAGCAATATCAGTGCAAATACATTAATATATTGTAAAATCATAATAATAGGAAAACTCATCTGTAAATTGATATATTTGCCTTAGCAGTGTATGCGTGTGGAAGCTAGACAAAATCAACTGAACATGTCAGTAATATGTGGAAAACACTGACTGAAGACAAATACACATCAGCCATAATCCTGTAAAATGAGAAATAGCTACAATATGTTGTGAATATCATTGCAAAATGCAGACATACATAAACACATACATATCCATCTTCTTTTCTTCTTCTTCTTTTTCTTTCAGCTGCTCTCATTAGGGGTCACTACAGTGGATCATCTGTTTATATTTCTTCCTGTCCTCTGCATCTTGCTTTGTCACACCAACCACCTGCATGTCCTCTCTCACCACATCCATAAATCTTATCTTAGGGCTTCCTCTTTTCCTCTAACTTGGCAGCTCCATCCTTAGCATCCTTCTCCAAATATACCCATCATCCAACCTCAGCATATGTCCAAATCAATGCAATCTCACCTCTCTGGCTTTGTCTCCAAACAACCCAACCTGAGCTGACCCACCAACATGCTAATTTCTAATTCTATCCATCCTTGTCACACCCACTGCAAACCTTAACATCTTTAACTCTGCCACCTCCAGCTCTGACTCCTGTCTTTTATTCAGTGTCACCATCTCCATCCCATATAACATAGCTGGTCTCACTACCATCTTGTAGACCTTCCCTTTCACTCTTACTGGTACTTGTCTGTCACAATTCACTCCTGACACTCTTCTCCACCCACTCCACCCTGCCTGCACTCTATTCTTCACCTCTTTTCCACACTCACCGTTACTTTGAACGGTTGATCCCAACTATTTAAACCCATCATACATATCCATCTTAATCTATAAACGTTTAGTTAAAGAAATGTATTGATCTTGGAAAGGTAGCATCCATGGCCACATTGCCAGTGCTAACAATAGTTAACAATGGGTGCAAGATATGTGTGAGGAAAACAAGAAACATACACAGCCAAGGAAATAGGGTGACAGCAAAACAGAAGTGAGTTGAGGATGAAGAATAGGGGCACAAAAAGTTATGATGGAATAGGAAGGTCAGAGGGAGAGTCAGAGGAAATAGGCAATTTTTTGGTTGGAATGGGCTTCATTTTTTGACAACTGAAGCTATGTAAAAAACAAGGAAAGAGGAGGTGAGAAAACTGACTACAAACATATAGCAAGTATTGCAAGACATGATGAACAAAGGTCAGTACTATACATAAAGCATGGGTGAGGTACACAGAAAACACACATGTGGACTGTACAGCAGGGGTTAAGGAAAGATGAAAAACAGGGTAGAGATGCATACCAGCCATGGTGCACCTCTATAATGCATTACATACCAATGCACAAAGCAGTGCTAAGATGTTGCAAACTGTGTGACAGTCATATCAGAAAGGATATGATGGATGATAGGTGTGCAACAGAGAATGCAAAATGGGGATTGTTGGTACTGCAATACACAATAGATGTCAAACATCAGGCTGTTGACAGTGCAAGTGGAAGCCATTCAACAGCAAGGCTGATCAAATCCAAGCAAGGGAATGAAGAAGCAAAGAGCATATTCAAACCTCCTACCCTGCATGCAATAAGAAACCAACTAAGTTCAGTTCCAAGCAGAAGTACTGCAGCAAAAGAATAATGTGGCTGTTTAATAAACAAATAAGTATACATACTAACAGGACAAATGGGATCCTGATGTCAAAGAAAACATTCCAGGCTAGAGACAGCACAGATGGTGTTCAGAAATGCAATGTAGGTATTTGACATGCAACAATATAATGCAAGTCAAACATAAGGACGGCTTATTACACATACCACGCCAATGACATGAAATGAGAAATCTACACATGGTGATACATATACATTATGAAAGAGGATATGAAAAATATAAAGTAAGGAATGTAAGCCTATGCATGCATAGCCATGCAGAAAGCATAAAAATGTCCAAAGAATATACAACATCCAAGTAAAACATGAAAACAGATGGAGTCTACTCAAGTAGCACCACCTTGTGTGTATCTGCCTTGCATGTGTATGATACCATATCATGGTGCCACAATTTCATATTGTCCCAGTACACCTACACTACAGTGATGATGCATTGCACAAAGGTGCATATATATATATATATATATATATATATATATATATATATATATATATATATATATATAGATATACCATGTATATATGAAACATATGAGTCAAAGTTATAAGGGGGAGGGGAAATGGACAGCTTATGCCTACAGTAGTAAGTAGAGACATGCATGAAAAAGCTGGCACAAAAAAATATCAAGCATATCCAAATAGAAAAATTGCACATGCACATGTCCCCAACATAAGATGGATTGCAAGCCCCATCCAAGGTGCATGCAGCAAAGGGCCAACATATGACAAGATGCCCCATGCATGGTTTGTCTTGGTAATGGCTATTAACATGTCTGTGTACAAATGACATAATCATAATAATATGCAACAGTTAAACAGAAATTAGCCAGTGAAAGTAGGATTTAATATCACATACTCACATATAGTGTCAT
The DNA here is from genome assembly GCF_019279795.1 of Protopterus annectens. Lineage (NCBI taxonomy): Eukaryota > Metazoa > Chordata > Ceratodontiformes > Protopteridae > Protopterus > Protopterus annectens. The sequence goes on along the minus strand of NC_056727.1, from coordinate 1,131,739,295 downwards.
GCTAACATAAGACAACAGGTGGCACACTTAGCAAAAAATAATAACAACAGAACATGTAAAATGTGTATAACTGGTTAAAGGACAGTCATGTATATACATCTATGGCACACCATCTGCAGGGGAATTATACTCCAGCATTACAATGGGTGAAATTTTGTGTTTGCAATGTTAGGGACATACAAATATGCAACCATACAAAGCAATGCAGCCATAGAATACATAATGAAAATCAGACATGTATGTTATCATGTGCAACACACTGACAAGCAGTACACGTCAGAATATAAGCCATAGGCACACTAAAGTAGTGTTTGCCATAAAGAGTAGACTGCACAATATAGTTACTCACTACTTGCTTCAGTCATATCACCTTTTTCTTCTTTTACTTTTAGCTGCTCCTATTATAGGTCACCACAGCAGATCAATGGTCTGCAAAAAGAGTGGCACTACAGTTTTATGGTGTTGAGTTGACAGCCTGGCACAGAACCTTCCTCAGAAGATACACATATGTACACACTCATACTTAGGGCAAATTTAGAGTATCCAATCCATTTGCAGCATGGGAATGTGGGAGGAAACACACAGGGAGGACATGCAGACTCCACTTCTTCCATCCATATGATAACATCCTAGAATTCCCAAAGCATTGTAGAATGTCAGCTGTTGTCATTAACACCATCTAACAATCTGACAGACTATGCAGATGTTACTGGCAGAACATACATTGCAACAATAGAATAAAACTGTGAGCTACATGGCACACAAATTAGCATTAAATATCACAATGATATAGTGCCAATGGGATCTGCTGATGCACCAAGGTCACTACAGGAGCAAATAAAGTGATATGTCATCTCATGTAAACAGGAATACGAAAAACAAAAAGTAACACACCAATGTGTGTAAAATATGTCATCCATGTTTATGTAGTCTCAACAGAATTGCACTATAGTGGTATGTGTGGAATGTTATTAAACTTAACATGTGTAATGTAGTGTATTTGCTGATGTCAGTAACTGTCCATGTACTTACATGAATACTGCCAGCAAGACAAGTGTGTCACCATGGCAAAATGCTACTTCTATCAGACATATCTGTCACATGCAAGGGCAGAATGGATCTGAAATAAGAATGCCACAGTTCACTGCATGCAGATGAGGCAAGTGACATACAGACTGCAAGGATACTTGTCTTTATCATCCATAACACTGCTTGCAGGTATGTCAGCATTTGATGAGCTCATGAAACCATGGTGACAATGGCTGTGTCATATTTTAACAAGTGTCATACAAGCTGAATTGTGAACTGTGCATTACAAGGCATATCCTACAAGCATGACAACAGTGTGGGATGTGTGCACAACTGAGTACTTAATAATGAAAAATAGCTGAATAGGAACTCAGCATGGTGGCAGCATTACATGACTGGATCAAACAGACAGTACTTACATTTGAGATGGCTCTTCCTGATGGGCTTCAACATCTCAAAAGATCTTGCATGTTATGTCCTGGAAGAAGATGCCGATCATGTTCCTCATCTGAGTCTTGATGACATTGGTCATGACATCATGGATCCAGTTCCTCAGGTCTTCTTGCTGTCATGGTGGTTACGACATCTCTGTTACTAAGATGGAATGATGGGACATGCTGGCCCTGTTCCCTCATTGCTGTCATCATCCTGGCTTATGCCCCTGTCCTTGGAGTCAGATTCTGCCAGAAGTGCTGGAGTGCATCATAATCTTCTTCGCTGGATGATGAACTGGCACATAGCATCCACTCTGCAACATGACAATAACTGTACATTCTTGCATATTCCTCAGTGAGCCTTAACAGGAAAAAAAAAACAGAATAAAAGGAATGGAATAGACATGAAAACAGGAGATGGGCAAAACAGCAGGTACAGACACAATAAATATCACAAGACATTACGGACAAAGGTCAGTAGTGTACATAAAGTTTAGGTAAGGTACACAGCACAAATATAGACTATACAACACAAGTGAAGGTAAAATGACAAACAGGGTAGGGATGTCATGGTGCAATGCAAAATACATATGTAGCAATGCACAAATCTGTGCTGAGATGTTATGAGCTATGTGTCAGTGATAAGAGAACAAATATGACTGATAACAGGTGGGTGTTGGAGAACACTAAGTGGGGAGTGCTGTCATTGCAGTACACAATGGATATCAAATACAATCATCCACTAGGCTGTCATCAGTGTAACTGTAAGCCAAACAACAGCAAGGATGATATAATTCAGGCAAGGAAATGCACTGCATGCAAAAGCACAGTGCCAAACTGCAGTGCTGCAACAAAAGATTAATGTATCTGTATAATAAGCAAGTAAGTATACATACCACAAACACAGGACAAATGGGATCCATATATCAAAGATACATTCCATGCCACAGGCAACACATATGGGTGATTGGGTATACAATGTACACGTGTGACATGCAATGGTATTACATAAGCCAAAAAGAAAGAAAGCTCATTGCACATACCCACACCAATGACATGGAATTTGAAGAAAATGGTGCTATGTATGTGATAAATGAAAGCTAAGAAATGCAAGCCTGTGCATAAGCAGGAAGCATACTAATACCTGGAAAATGCATAACACACAAGTAAAACATAAACACTGATGGAATTAACTCAATTGCCACCTCCTTGTGGGCACATGCTTTGCCTGTTCATGATACCCATTGTGGTGGAACAATGTCATATTGTACGAGTACACCTACATTACAGTGATGATACATTACAGGAAGATAAACATATGCATATACAAATGCTGTGTGTAAGTGAAACATGTAGGCCAAGGCTCTAAGGGGGAATGCAGATGAACAACCTAGGCCAACATCTGTGAAGAAATGTCAACAAGAGACAGTAGACACAGAATAAAGCATGGCAACCATTGCTAAGGAAACAGAGTGCACGGCATATGTCTGCAACACGAGATGGACTGCAAGTTTTTCCAAGGTACAGTGAAGCAATTGGCCAATGTCTGATGTGCATAGTGCATTGTGATAGCAATAAACATGTCTGTGTATAAATGACACAAGCAACACAGCAATTTGCAACAGCTAAACAGCAAACTACATAGGTACACAACAAAAGTAGGTTTGAATATCACATAACCATATATACTGTCTTGCATAATACAGCAGGTGGCACAGTCACTGTTGTTGTTATAAATAGCATAAGAAATGTGTAGGACTGATCAAAAGACAGTCCTATTACACATGTACAGTACAACAAAATAGAATAAATATATGTAACCAGTTACATATTGCAAAGGCGGTTGTGTATCAGTCATATTATGGCCATATACATGTACATCCGTGTAAATCAGTCCATAGGTATTACACATGCGTACATGTTCTAATATAATCTATATTTAAAAAGACTGATTAGTGCCATAAGCAAGATACGGACAAAAAGAGGAGTCATTATGATACCAAACACAGCATCACCTCAGTATATTCAATAATTGCCTAGTGAATATCAATGCAATATGTGAAGGATACATGTTCAGATGTACCTGTCACATTACTCTAAAGCAACATGGTACAATAATTGCCATTACATGGTACAAGGAAGGTCATTGTGTGAGTAGGACAGCATGACCCAACAATGTCAACATGAGATACAAAATCAAGGACATGCCATGTTGTTGAACAGATATAAGACAACAAAAAGCAATGCACAGATGAGTGCAGTACATACAAATGCATAAATGTGCAAATAAACATACTTGGCTGAGCTCACTGTATTATGTGAGAGGAATGGGAATAATTTAGTATGCAAGTTGCTGTCACCTTTCTAAGTATATACAGGCACAACATAAGCAGAACAATTTTGCCCCACTCACAGTATGTTAACTGCAACAGTCATAGCTGTCACATACCAAGCCAGAGTGTATCAGACATTTTTATTTATTTAACTTTTGTTTGCCAGGAAAGACCAACTGAGACAGAGACCATTTTCAGTGGAGGCCTGGGGAGAAACACTCCAGATGCATGTCTTTGGAATGTGGTAGTAAACTGGAGCAAACCCACATGAATGCAGGAAGGACATGCAGACTCCACACAGAAGGCACACCAGCCAGGAATTGAGCCGGAGAACCTCTTGATGTGAAGCGACAATGCTAACTGCTGCACCACTGTGCCACCCACATCACAATATTATACTGCATCATCTGCACAGTAGTACACACTTACAGATTAGAAGAGTAGCAGCACTGTCCGTATGGATCAATATATGCAGCAATAACAGCATGTGATGATTATGTAAATAATATACTTAATGCATGTGTCATTTGCAAATGTGTGTCATACTGCAGCATCAAGATAAAACCACATATAACCTATGTGCAGTGGATTATGCTGTATGTCTAAAATGCATGACAACAATAAGGGCTGTGTGTACAATTGTGCCTAGGCCATAAAACTTAGAATATGGAAAACACCACGGTGGCAGCATTGCATAAGTGGATCATACAGACAATGTTTATTTTCCTGAGGGACCACCCTGATGGGGGTCAAATACCATGAAAGATCTATTTAACAATCTTCCAGAAAGAGCTGCACATGACATGCACCATGTTCTGAAAGAAGCTACCCATCAGTTTCCTCATCTGCACCTGGAACAGTACTGTCACTACATCTCAGGTCTGGTCCCAAAGGTCTTCAGCCTGGCGTGGTGGTGGGCATATTCTATGCTGAGCTGCAGGAACAATGGCACTTGCAGGTCCCAGTCTAACATCATCATCATTGCAACAGTCATGGTCACCGTCCTGGTCCTTGGAGACCAACTCTGCTGGAGGCTGGTGCGTTATCATCATCCCATTGGTGAGGTGGCATGGGTCCCACGCTCTATCATATTTCAACACACGGCCAAAACATTATACATACCTCATAGTTATTAACCTAAAAATGATGAATAAAGGAAAATTCAGATGAAAATTACACAGTCTACATGTTACTATTATGTATGTGTTTTTACACTACTGTCTGACCTTATCCATCTGTAACACCTTATTTGATGTTAGGAACACATTCAATCCATAATAAATTACAAAATAGTGTGTAACGTATATCATAGTCATATGTCAAACATGTTTGAAATAAAACAGTTATTGATAAGACATGCACATAAATGCATACGCCAGTTAAAATACATATTCATTACATATGTATATAAGCAGATATCATATATTGTGTAATACTGTACAGTGTGTTGCTATGACAGTTCTGTTACAAAGTATGCTAGTAGTCATTTGTATATGAACAGTATACCAAACTAGAGATTACACAATTCACAATAAATGCTACTGAACTAGTATGAAACACCTGCAAAGGAGGTCACTCTCACAATAGTGATATGTATGTGGATGTAATACGCAGAGCAGGTCATCCTATACTGCTACATCTATCTACTGCTTCACAGCATGTATTGATATGTGTCACATGCCACAATCAGCCTTAAAGGCAGACATCTGAAACAACTATGTATTACTGTAATGTCTGATGTGCACTGACATAACTGTAAAAAGATTAAATGATATACAGATAACATTAAAATGTATGAAACATGACATGTGTAATGCAATTTCACAGTACAGTACATTTGTTGTTCAGCTGTAACAGTCACCAGATCTGGCCCATAATGTTTATTTGTACATTGTATGACAAACGACAAAAATGTATAATAATAGTGCAATGCCATGATTGTGCAACATTCTAAATATCATATTATTCATATATTAATGTTATAAATAAGAGGCCATGAATGGGTCAGTATGCGCATCATAACATTTTAATTAAGTTACTATAGTACTTTACATTGCATGCAATACTTACATTAACTTGATATGGTATATTACATGGCATGCAGTATCTACATTAAGTTACTATGCTACTTTACATGGCATGCAGTACCTACATTAAGTTACTATTGTATTTTACATGGGATACAGTGCTTACATTAAGTTGTATGGTATGTTACATGGCATATAGTACCTACATTAAGTTACTATGGTAGTTTACATAACATTTGTTTACCGGGAAAGTCCGACTGAGACAGAGGCCATTTTCAGTGGAGGCCTGGGGAGAAACACTCCAGACACATGTCTTTGATACCTCATTTAGATGAGGTACCAATATAAGTTTTAAATTTCCACCATAACTCATGTTTCATGTTGACATACTATGGTTAAAATATGTGTGTGAAAAATATATTGTAAGATTCACAATCAATAGTACACTTAAAATGTATGTGCAAATGAGATAAGCAATGCAACATGGTTAATGGATGACATAACAGCATTATATAACCAGAATGGAATTAGAAAGCTTTTGAACAAATGAACCCAGTGATAAGGACAGCAACAACATGTAATAGTTAAAAGTATGCATATGATGCACATACATAACTTTCCTTCAACAAATATATCACTCTTACTACCAACATTTATATTATTCTTACATATGTACTTACACAGTCAAAACATGTAATAATGACCTTGAACATATTATGCAACACCTCAGACACACACTAAAACTAGGGCTTACTTGTAGTACAGGAAATTGTATGTAAGATAGTGCTTAACAAGCCATCTAAATGCAAATACAGTACACATACAATACAATATACAGTGTTGCAAGAGCAGTGGAATTCAAGCAGTATATGCCAATAAAGGTCTGCCAACAGCATTGAGAATGTTGAATCATGGGCATACCTCCCAACCATACTGAATTACTCGGTTTTTACTGAGTTTTGGGGTCCAAATAATGCAGTGCCACAATTCTCGAGTGGCACCCCTTAATTTCCAAATTTCCAACACTTTTAATTTAAATTTGTTTCCAGGTTTTCCAGCTGACATCATCACGTGTGCGATGACGTCAGCTCTATGAAATGGCCTGCCATCCTGTCGGAATTGGGCTCAATGTGCATGCTTTTCCTGCTGCTCAAAGGTTCCTCCTTAGCTATTAACAGGAAAAAGCCGCAACACAAGGCTGAATATTTGCTATGCTGTTGGCTGACTACAGAGGAATGGATGGACGGAGCATAGCTGCCATTTTCATTTTGATGAAAAGGAAGGGTGTGTGTGTATCTATGGAGAAACGGGCAAAGCAGAGCATTTTCGTATGCTGCAGAGGTAGGGGCTGCTGTTTACATATGGTGTGTGTGTGTGTGTGTGTGTGTGTGTGTGTGTGTGTGTGTGTGTGTGTGTGTGTGTGTGTGTGTGTGTGTGTTTGTAACAGGAAGCTGATCATGCAAGCGGTATTTAAGTATCAGGAAAAGGGATAAGAAAGCGGAGGGTAGTTATAACCGAGGGTAAGAGCTTGTGATATATAATCTGTGACTACTTCAGAAATGAGAGGGGCTGCACAGGTTAGATGGTTATTAACACAAAGTCACATCACAATCAGAACATTGAGATTGCTTTAGGGAATGAGATTTTCAAGTTACTTTAGCAATGCTGTATTGGATATAGACCTGGTATGTGAAGGCAGTATGTTCTACAATGCAGGAAAATAAATTGTAGGAGCTCTTTCTCACATTCTGGAATGAGGTTTTTGAACAGTAATGTACCACTGACCAGATTACATGGGATACAGTGCTTACATTAAGTTGTATGGTACATTACATGGCATATAGTACCTACATTAAGTTACTATGGTAGTTTACATAACATTTGTTTACCGGGAAAGTCCGACTGAGGCAGAGGCCATTTTCAGTGGAGGCCTGGGGAGAAACACTCCAGACACATGTCTTTGATACCTCATTTAGATGAGGTATCAATATAAGTTTTAAATTTCCACCATAACTCATGTTTCATGTTCACATACTATGGTTAAAATATGTGTGTGAAAAATATATTGTAAGATTCACAATCAATAGTACACTTAAAATGTATGTGCAAATGAGATGAGCAATGCAACATGGTTAATGGATGACATAACAACATTATATAACCAGAATGGAATTAGAAAGCTTTTGAACAAATGAACCCAGTGATAAGGACAGCAACAACATGTAATAGTTAAAAGTATGCATATGATACACATACATAACTTTCCTTCAACAAATATATCACTCTTACTACCAACATTTATATTATTCTTACATATGTACCTACACAGTCAAAACATGTAATAGTGACCTTGAACATATTATGCAACACCTCAGACACACACTAAAACTAGGGCTTACTTGTAGTACAGGAAATTGTATGTAAGATAGTGCTTAACAAGCCATCTAAATGCAAATACAGTACACATACAATACAATATACAGTGTTGCAAGAGCAGTGGAATTCAAGCAGTATATGCCAATAAAGGTCTGCCAACAGCATTGAGACTGTTGAATCATCTGCATACCTCCCAACCATACTGAATTACTCGGTTTTTACTGAGTTTTGGGGTCCAAATAATGCAGTGCCACAATTCTTGAGTGGCACCCCTTAATTTCCAAATTTCCAACACTTTTAATTTAAATTTTTTTCCAGGTTTTCTAGCTGACATCATCACGTGCGCGATGATGTCAGCTCTATGAAATGGCCTGCCATCCTGTCGGAATTGGGCTCAATGTGCATGCTTTTCCTGCTGCTCAAAGGTTCCTCCTTATCTATTAACAGGAAAAAGCCACAACACAAGGCTGAATATTTGCTAATCTGTTGGCTGACTACATAGGAATGGATGGACGGAGCATAGCTGCCATTTTCATTTTGATGAAAAGGAAGGGTGTGTGTGTATCTATGGAGAAACGGACAAAGCAGAGCATTTTCGTATGCTGCAGAGGTAGGGGCTGCTGTTTACATATGGTGTGAGTGTGTGTGTGTGTGTGTGTGTGTGTGTGTGTGTGTGTGTGTGTGTGTGTGTGTGTGTATTAAAGCAGGGTACCTAAAATAAACAGGGCAGAAAAGTTGTAACAGGAAGTTGATCATGCAAGCGGTATTTAAGTATCAGGAAAAGGGATAAGAAAGCGGAGGGTAGTTATAACCGAGGGTAAGAGCTTGTGATATATAATCTGTGACTACTTCAGAAATGAGAGGGGCTGCACAGGTTAGATGGTTATTAACACAAAGTCACATCACAATCAGAACATTGAGATTGCTTTAGGGAATGAGATTTTCAAGTTACTTTAGCAATGCTGTATTGGATACAGACCTGGTATGTGAAGGCAGTATGTTCTACAATGCAGGGAAATAAATTGTAGGAGCTCTTTCTCACATTCTGGAATGAGGTTTTTGAACAGTAATGTAGCACTGATCAGATGACCATACATTTCCACAGACTGTATATTAGGATAAAAAAATCAGCTGAGACAGTGCACAGGCCCTTGTGGAAAAAGATAGTTGAGTAGATTGAATTTTAGCTTGCAGAGTAATCTAGCTTAAATCTATGAGGGACAAAGAGTGATGGAATGAGGCTCTATGACTTTCACTATTGTGTTGTAAGTGAGTGCAAGCTTTGCTCTCATATGCTTGTTAAGTTTGTTCATAGCTGCTTTTCCTATAGTAGTTTAGGTAAAAGAAGAATTTCAGCAGCTGACTGTTTAGTGTTTTGGTAGGAGATATTGCTTAAAAAAAGGAGAGGACATACAGTTGTTTGTTTTTTTAATTATATTTTATAACCCAGTACCATTCCTAGATATTTCTATTATTATCCTATTTTAAGAGGAGCTGCTGAGCTGCAGTTATAACATTCCCATATTTTTCCTTGTTGAGATGTAGCTGCCTCTCTGTCAACCAACTGTTGTACTGAAACCATTGTGTAGCTTTCCCATTAATAGTTTTAAAATGTATGCACTATATATTAGAGTTACTTCATCTGTGTACTGGAGGAGGAGAATTCTATTGGTGTGAAAATACATGTTGTTAGTAAATGCTGACAGTTCCAGTGGGTCCATGAAAGACTACTGAGACATCTCCATATTCATTTTTTATATAGTAAATAAATTATTTTGACAGAGCACACCCTTTGCATGCTAGCTGAGTTAATCTTGAAAGAAGTAATTTGTGTGGTCCACAAAGATAAAGGCATAAAGATGTGTAAATTATTGATGTTGTGAAAAACTATGGAAAAAATATAATTTTTTTTATCAAAGATGTAAATGTTTTTTTCTGTAAAACTACAAAAGAGTTTTACACTGTGAAACTGTAATGCACACACACACTTGCAGGGCAAAGAGCTCCTTAAACTGTTACTTCTAGTTAGAAGTTATGTTATTTTGTTTGGGGTTAGAATTTTCTGATTTTTTTTTTAAACAACTTTGCTATTGGAGAAGTTAATCAGACATAAAACCTGACCCAGCACTAAATAAAAAGGGTCAGTATTTCTGCCCCTAATGTCCTAATGCAAAAAAAAATAAAAAACATGAATATATAACACAACTGAAATATTTTTCAATTAACGTAACCATTTCTTTGAAAATCAGTTAATTTGTTATTTCAGTGAGGCGTTCTTGTTAGAGTGCAATCCTTAGGGCAGTGAAGATCATTTTTAATTGGATTAATGCTATGAGTTGTTAACAATCTTTTTCCTACAATCCAAGTTTTTGAGTCCCTCAGCCTCAGTTTGCCTACGTTGTGACTTTGAGCAAGTCGCCAACCAGACAGTACTCTCAGGTCACCCTTGAAAAAGGACACATGTCCATGTAGTTTTACAGGTTCACAAATAAATGCATAATGACAAAACAGAGACTCCTGATTTAGAGGAACAGCCTACTGTCGAGCGAATGAACTCGTTCTATAAAACTTACCTGATTTTTTTTTGCAACTGTTATATAGTCACAAAAGTCAAAGTCAACTAGATTAGTTATCTTCAGTTAGTGATACTGGCAGAAAAATGTGGCTCAGTCTTCCCCTGGATCAGTGCTCTAACGGAACTACACAAACAAATATATAAATAAGCCAGCTAGCCGTCTGTCTAACGTTTTCATTATTTTAATGCCTCTTTGTTTTCATAGCTGAAAAATGTCCTGACTGTGACTGGGCATCTGGGTTCTATTAATGGTTATGGTGTCTGTTGGAGCTGGGATGGGGAGGATGGGCATGTATAGCCTGAGGAGTGGGACAGACCAGGGCTTTCCAGTACCATGCTGTATTGGTGGAGGAATGCTGACAAAGGGGATGGGTCTTGGGTGGGTATTTAACCAGCAAAATCTTTGTGCTGTAAATTTCATTGTGGGTACATGTAGTTGCATGGGAAGGCAAAGAGTTTCCAGGGGAGTAGTGAAGGTCTGTGATACTGTATACACCATCATTGTCAGGCAAGCAAGGGCATAAACAAATGCTATGGCTAAATGGATAATTCCACCTTTGAATGAGTTTTGCACTGTCTCATGGGATATCAATGTGAGGAATTAATGGGGTGAACACTGAATGAGATAGATGTGATGCTGAATAGGCAAATGTGCATGCTTTTTGCTCCATCATAGGAAATTCAAAGCAACAGAGTGTTGTGACCATTTATGCCTTGCTAGTATCCACAATTAGACTATTCCTCCTCTCTTGAGGAGAGCCAGCACAGTCAAGACTGAATTGAATTTGTAAAAATCCATCCAGTCATCCAGATCCAATGTTAATGCGAAGTCTATTTTCATTGTGAGACATTATTGCTTTGCTTAGGAGATGTCTACTAGTGTTTGTGCATTGTGCTATAAAATGTAAAAATAAAATCCAAATAATCATTGTAGAAGTAAAGCAATATGCACATTAGTGTTTATGGTAAATGATGTGAAATAGCCAGGAATTGGGACATTGGAATGGCTGCAGGGGAACTCTGGTGTCATATTTTGGTTGTCTGTTCTTTAGTTTGTGTTTGAAAGTTGGTATCCCACAATTCCATTGGAGTGGGTGGGGTTACATAATTATGTATACAAATTTTACATTAATCAGCATACATATTTCTACCTATTTTTCATGGGCCTTGTCCAGATTTTTGATGTTTCCAGGTTGAGAGGTATGATCAGGAGCTATGCATTCAAACATAGAATAGGCAGTCTATACACAGCATATAACCAAAAGCCACTATCATATATATAAGTCTGTAAATGTCTGCTTTACAAACAGCATTAACATTAAAACAATTTTATTTGATAAACAATGTAAGTCAAACTCAATGTGCCAGATGTGTTTCATTTTGTCAACAAACAGCACATAACTTCAATGTAAGAAAAAGCACCTGTTGTTAACACATAAGACAGCACAGTCCATATAAAATTGCATACACATTAATGGTATTCACAATAATTCACTATGTATTACAAATACTTTGCAAATGCATTATAGGAAGTCTGACATAATATTGGCATGCCTGAATATCAAAGGACTACACATCTAAACCTGAAGATTTAAATATGTTAATACTATTTCTGGATACATAAACATGGAAAGTAATAACACATACTTCTCTACCTCTGTTTTTCCTCAAGCCTGTGCTTATGCTGTGTACACAAGGCTCTATCCCTGGCCCAAACTTCAGTAGCTGCAAACAGGATGATGTGTGCAGTAAAAGAAAGATTGATTTAGTTCAGTACATGATGACTGATATGTACAACAAAAGAACAATAAAACTGTAGTTATTAATACATGTTAGCAAGCAGTACCATACAAAATAATGACACATTGTGCATATACAGTCACTGATGTTTCACACTTAATACTTTGCACACATGAGGATTACTGCAGTCAGACAAGGGAAAGCTGGACTCAAACTTGCAACTTTCACATGTGTTAACCCTACAAACTAGCATCCAACCTGTCTAGCTCATAGATCTTCACTGTACTTGTATGAATTGATGGAAGTAAAAAAACTTACATCTATGAATATGCGGGTGAAGTACTACACGCACTAATAAGTGTGCTAGTTGAAGATTTCATTACATAAGCATATAGATATATATAACCATGTGGACAAAGACCTACAAATTTACACAGTTATTATATGCTAAACGTAGTGTGGTGACATGTCATGATCAATAAAATTATGTACACATGTATATGATGAATTAAACCTCAACATTGCAATCTTCATGCATGTATACAAATTAATAAATATGTATGCGTACATAGGTGTGTGTGTGTGTGTGTGTGTGTGTGTGTGTGTGTGTGTGTGTGTGTGTATACATATGTATTTATATACATATATATATATATATATATATATATATATATATATATATATATATATATATATATATATATATATATATGTGTAGACTTATAAGTGTATGTGTATGGGTTTATGTCATTTTTATGGAGATGTACATACATATTTTAGCCAAACATGAATCTGTGTGTATTACATTAGAAGTAAAAGAAAATTACAAGTGCTGCCATATGCATTGCATAAGCTGCTATATACATTTAACATCACATTGTACAGAATATATCCAAATTATGTTGTGCAACATGAACTGCTGTCATCTGTAACATAAATGACTAACAGAGTGGAACAAAAACACTACCACTCATAACATATTTTTGGCAAGTCAGGCATGCCTGTGTGTAAGAATATTCAAGCTGGCCAGTGATGTACATAATGTCTGTGGTGGGATTCAAACACCAAAACTATTCAATTGTGACTGCATGTTATCACACTGCTTATAGCAATGCCTCTCATCTATAACAGTTCAAGTTTCTAGCTTTAATAGTTTGAAAGAAAACATTTGTGTGCACTGGAAGCACGTAAATAGCCATTAAAGGAATTAGTGCTGTACTGCAGGATTCAAATCTACACATGTATAGTAACTAGGAGGGAAGTCAATGCAATGAAAAGAAGGACTGAATAACAGACCGCTGTGAAATTTAAACTTTAAAGGTAGCATATACATGTATTGAGCAGCATTCACACATACACCATTATTAATGATATATCATATGATAGTTCTAGAAGCTTTTTGGATTATGGAGATATGTGCACTCATTTGCAGTCTAAGTGCTATAGGCAAAAATGCACCATGGTTGCACTAGATGTGTACATCTATGATGTTTAAGTTATCAAACTATAGATTTCCCATATGTGATGTACTATAGTGAATGAATAACTGCCAAGATTTCATGCAAAATGGGTTCTACTGAGATCTGAAATTGCATAGACAAACAACTTTTATATTGTCCAATTGCTTAACCACTTAGAGTCATAGATTGTTACTAGGCTAATGACCCAAGGGGCCTTTTTAAGCCTTGCCAAGTTTTCCTGAAAGAATAACAATGTCCTCCATCCAAATAAGACATTGAGGGTCAGGCATTTATAAGCTACCTCTGTCCATAAGGGACATTGGTGCAAGACCCAGTGTTAATTACCTATTCTCTATCCACTGGTCTAGGTTGTGCTTAAAATAGGTAATAGATGAACTCATCTTCACATGGATAGGAAGCCTTTTCCATAGGAAGGGCAGTCTCTGGGGCACATATCTGTCTCTCCAGCATGTTCTGTTTAAGGTACAGACAAAATTCAAGTTCCTACATCTTGTATTTCTGGTAACTTTTGACTTAAGAATATATTGGAGATTCGTAAGTGTGGTGTTTGTAGATGCCTTGTAAGCCAGGCATAGATCACCCCTAAGTCATTTATAGGAGAATACGTAGAGAGAGTCTGCAAAATTAGTCAGCCATAAATCTTCAGCATTTGCTTTCATTTCAGAGAAATAGATGCCAAAAATGAGCAAGCCAATACTGAGCCCTGGAGGACTCCACTAGTGACTGGCCTCTTGGTGAGGTGGCCTCACCTATTTTGACTTCCTAGGTCCTATCATTGAGGTAGTTGGCTATCCAGTGGATGATAAAAGGGTTTATACCTAAATTATTGAGCTTTTCTATAATGCCTGAGTGGGTTATTGTATCAAAAGCCTTGGCTAGGTCAAGGTAAGTTGTGTCCACAGTCTTACCTTCATCCAATGTTTTGGTGACCCTCTCAAAGAAATCCACCATATTTAATAGACATGACTTTCCTTTAACAAAGCCCAGCTGTGATGGGTCCAGAGTTTGCAGGTTGCCTATGTCCTCATTTATCATGTCAGTGATGATTCTTTCCATGACTTTAGATATGAGGCTGGTAAGACTTATGGGCTTGTAGTTAACTGGATCAGTGGTTGGACCTGCTTTGTGCAGGAGAATAACTGTAGCTATCTTCAATTCCTAGGGTACAAATCCTGGCTGATAAGTGATTCAAGTGGACCAGAGAGGTCTTGTTTCTTGCTATTTATTAAACATCCCAGGATTTTATAACAATCCATCCATGTAGTGTTTTTTTGGCATTAGAAAGTGCATTAATAACCTGTTACCTAGTAATGGCTGAGGGGATTGTATTATGTCATATTTCCTTTGGACTATCAGAGGAAAGTGGAAGGAGAAATCTGAGCTGAACCTTTTAGATCAGAGCATGTGTATGTACCTTTAAGAAGCATTTCCAGATGTAAGCATGTGC
This sequence comes from Protopterus annectens, assembly GCF_019279795.1. NCBI lineage: Eukaryota > Metazoa > Chordata > Ceratodontiformes > Protopteridae > Protopterus > Protopterus annectens. The sequence goes on along the minus strand of NC_056727.1, from coordinate 1,131,723,853 downwards.
ATATAAATGCTGAGCATGTGCAGGCAGCAGTGCCATTCTGGGAGAACAGCCAGAGCGTTAACATGTGTGAGTGTGGTAGTCAGTCTGTTTATAAGTTTATTTAAGTTGAAGTTACAAAGTCTCATTTCTGATGTGTTTGTGTGTAATAAAGCTCCGGGATTAGAAGAGCTACTTCCACAAGCCATGAGCTACAAAGTTGAAAGTGAAGGCAGACTAGGCAGGTTTAGTGAAATGGAGCACAGACAAACAAAAAAAGGCCAGAAATGAGCTAAATGTAAAGAAAACTGCATAAATGATTTATTTGGCAAAGAAAAGAAAATGGAGGATTTATAAGGCAGAAAATGCATTATTAATCAAACGAGTAGCATTAAATGTATTATTAAGCAAACAAAAAGCACAAACCAAATTATTAATTAAACAAAATGTTTGAAATCAAGATATATGATAAAACCAGCAAAACTATTCATATGGGGCTCAGGATTACATTTGGCTTACATAATGAGCATGTTTAAAGTAAAATGGGCATAAGAAAAGTATAATGAGCATGATGAAAGGTGAGAGGACTAGTATTTTGGCCTTCTCTACCAAAAGGCATTGATAAAGTACTTTCTTCTTGTTCAGTGTGCAACAGTACTAAACCGCATTTGCAAAAAGAGCCACTTCAGCTAAGCCAAATTCCTGAACTACCTTGGTCAACAGTAGCAACTGACATATTTGAGTAGAACAGCCAACATTACTTAGTGTTGGTAGACTCTTATTTGAACTGGTTTAAGATTGATTTGCTACCTAACCTAAAATCCAGTGCTGTTATTACTAAGATGAAACATTTCTCAGTCCATGGTAGTCCACATAAAGTTATTTCTGACAATGGTTCTCAGTTTACCATGCAGTTGTTTCAGAGATTTGCTAGAGTGGGACTTTATCCATGTTACTAGCAGTCCTGAATATCCTCAAACGGCCATGCTGAACGTGCAGTACAGAGTGCAATGCAATTACTAGAGAGGTCAAAGTGTGACAACACTGATATCTTCTTGAATTTACTCAATCTCTGAAATATACCCCGTGACAACCAACTTGGCTCGCCTACTCAGAGACTTCTAGTTAGGTAAACCAGAACAGCCTTGCTTATCAGTTCTAGTTTGCTGGTACTTAATGCTAAAAACAACACAGCAATCCAAGCCCAACTTTTTAAGAAGTGTTCTCAGAAGTCCAGCTATGATAAAAGGAGATTTGTTCATACGGTAAATGAAGAAGAAACAGTGAGGATGCAAATGGTGAAAGGCGTTGATTGGTTTGGTCAAGTGAGAGTTATATGTACCAAGCTGAGATCCTACTTAGTGGAATCTTAGGGTACATAGTACACGAGAAATTGCAGACATCTTCTTTCTGTATCAGAAATGATATTGGAACATCGTATCTGAGATACAGACTCTAAATCTCAGAGCAACCCAGACAATTTTCATACTGAAGAACATGTCACAGTATCCACTCCCCTTCCTGATTATGTCCCAGATGTCACCAAAGTTGAACATTCCTCTAAGACAGTCCCCATTGCTAGATCCAATTCTGACTTTTGTGTTACATGGTCAGGTTGTAGTTCTAGATCCGGTGTAAAATACACAGCAACCTGAATATAGTTGTTTTATATGTGTATAATTTTGTATGACTGCATGTCAGATAATTAGTTCCTCATAACCGCATGTCAAAAGATCACTTCTGTAAATTGCATGTCATTGAATACTGTCATTTCATATATGGACTATTTCTCAAAGATGGAGAATGTAGATCAACGCGTGTGTATGTACCTTTAAGAAGCTTTTCCAGATGTAAGCAAGTGAGTATAAATACTGAGCATGTGCAAGCAGCAGTGCCATTTTGAGAGTACAGCCAGAGTGTTAACATGTATGAGTGCAGTAGACAGTCTGTTTATAAGTTTATTTAAGTTTAAGTTACAAAGCCTCATTTCTGATGTGTTTGTGTGTAATAAAGTTGCTTGAACAGCTCTCAGTCAACAGGTTGGCAATTGTCACTGGTTTTTTTTTGTTAATTTCTCTAAGTCTTTTGGATTTCTAATACCATGACTTCATGAAATTAGCATCGTTTCAGTCTTTGATTTCTGCCAAAACTGCTCTTCGCAGCACCCGTAATGTGCCCAGTAATGACTCCTTCTGCAATTTGTATGGAGTTACACGTATTGGTAACATATCTAAATAGGATTGCAGATTATTTTTTGTAAGATGCATTGCTCCTACTACTATTAGAACTGTTTGGGTATCTTTCTTCCACATAGCTCTTGTTCTGCCTGCAGTTCCTGATATTTTATGACTTTGTGTCTCTCTCTGTTCGCAATATAATGTAGTCACTGGATGTAGCGATTTCAATGATCAATGCTACTTTTGTCTTCTTTTCATGGATCATTAGAACTGGTTTTCTCGCATCTATCTTTTTAATTGTTGATAATGGGTGATCCCATGTGATGCAGACGTCATCATTTTTGATGATGCTTTGTGGTTCATGTTTCCAGTGTTTTTCAAACACTTCAATACCATAATGTTTGCACAATCAACAGTGCAACAATCTTGCCACATTATTATGCCTTTCAGTATACAGTCCTTCTGTTATTAGTATGTCACAGCCAGCAACATGGTGTGCAACTGTTTCCAATTCTGTTTTACAATACCTACATTTGTCTGTTTCTCCCACATGCTCAATGGACTTTGTAAACCAACGTGTATGTAGGCCACTATCTCAAGCCACCAATATTAGCCTTTCATCTTTTGGTTTGAATTTGCCTCTCCTTACCTATTCCTGCATTCATTCCTGATCAACATGAGGCTCTTCCAAGAGTTTTCTGTATTTGCAACTATATGTATCTATTTTCCACATCTCTTGCCTTCTCATCTGATCCTTCACCTAATATTCTTTCTTTTGTTTTTTGGTACATTCAGTTGCTGCCTGTTTTTTATCTATTTCTGGTTTGATTTCTATTGCCATTTAATGCTGATTTGCTTCTCCTAGACTTAGAAGAGAAGTCATCTTAGATTTATTCTCCTGTTTCAAAACTTTCACTATGTTTGGGTCTTGAGAGGTTAGCAGATATGTATGCAGTCTCATGATTGCAGATCTGTACATGTAATTAATTTCAAGGAGGCCCATACCGCCTTTGAAATGGGGAATATATAATCTTGGGGGGGGGGTCTATATTATATAAACGAAGCATTAAAATTTTTACTCACCTTTGATCGATCCCTATTTCTCGAAACTGCACAACATCAAACCCTCAAATAGTCCTAACACACACACCGCATTACAACAAACACTATTAAAGTGGGGGATTTGCCCCTACACCCACCTAACTAAATATACTAACTCTGAGATCGCACTACAGTCGGGAAAAGGGCAGATTTAAAACAACGGCCAACTGATTTCTTCCCCTTGGAAAGAAATCAATGATTTGCCTATTTGATGTTGTGCAACTTCAAGAAATAGGGGTTGAACAAAGATGAGTCAACATTTTAATGCTTCGTTTATTTAATATAGACCCTAATCTAGGTGTGCACTGATTTTTATAAAACATTTGATGAGCATGAAGCATCCTTCTTGTTTTCCAGTCTAATCTGTCCAACACCTTTTGGGGCCAGTCAAGCACTCCAAAACTGTAAGCCAGGACAGTAAGAGCAAATTGGTTTATAGCTTGAATTTTGTTCCTAGATGTCAACGCTGTTTTCAGAATTAATTTGTCTTCTAAAGTATTCCTTACTAAGTTTTATTCACATTTGTTCATGTTTTGTTGTTGATCCTTCATCAATTCCCAAATATTTATACTCTCCCTCTTGCTCAAATTCTTTACTATCACAGTTTTGTCCCAAACTGATGTTTTCTTGGTGCTGGAGATTTCCTGCTTTAAAGGTTGCTTTTGCACATTTATCAAGACCAAATGACATTCTTCTATCATCTAAAAAGGTTTTGACAACTTGCAGTTGTGCTTTCAGTTCCTTATCTGATGAGCTATACAGTTTTAAATCACCAACAAAGAAAAGATGAGAGGTCTTTGCACTTTGTTGCTTTCTGGGAGCCAAATTATAGCCATGACCTAATCTATTAAGCAGACAGCTTAATGGGTTAAGGGCAAGGCAAAAGGGCAACAGTGAAAGAGAGTAACCCTGGAATATCCCCCGTTGGATTTTTATCCCTGAAATAATAATTTGTCTTTTATCACTGCTTAACTGCAAAGTGGTTTGCCACTGTTTCATGGTTGCTGTGATGTAATTTTGCAGTGTAGGCTGTATCTTATACATTTTAAGCACTCTTTCATCCATGAATGTGGGATACTGACAAATGCTATTCTGTAGTCAATCTATGCCATACTTAGATTATACCTCTTTTTACAGAGCTCCATTATGACTTCATTTAACAATAAATGATCCTTTGATCAATACGATTTTCTTTTACTGTCCTTTTGTTCTATTGCCATAACTGTTTTTTTTCTAAATGACTATAAACTCTGTCGGCATCAATTCCAGTGTATAGTTTACACCTCGTCAGAAGGCAAGTCATCGGTCAATAATTTTTAGGGTAGCTTGCAGGTTCACTCTTAAGTAGAAGAATTGTTATTCCTGTTGTTAACCAAGTTGATGTCTGTTCGGGGTGTGCATATAAATATTTCTTACTCATGACTATTTCTTCATGCTAAGATGTTACTACTTTTAACTAGAAGTTAGGTTCTGCATCTGGGCCTGGGGTTTTCCGATTAGAGGCTTTTCTTAACTTTGTTTCAATCTCTCTGACTGTTACTTCATCCAATTTCATATCCTGTACCTTTGAACTTATTCTTTCTTTTACTTCTTCTATCCATTTACCATTTTGCTATGTTCCACATGATCTTCATAGAAACTTCTCCAAAATGAATCTATTTCTTCTTCTTTTTTGGTGGTCCTTCAATTCCTTTTAATTTGTTTCCCAATTCTCTATAAAACTTTTTTGGTCATCAATAAATTGATTATTTTGTACTCTGCCTTTATATTTATCAGTGCATCTTCTTATAAGTTTTTCTGCCTGGGCTGATATTTTTAGTTTATTATTTGCGATAGTGCCTGATAAATCCTGACCCATTATAATGCTGTGCATCGCTTTTATCATGTCTAGCTAAGTATTTTTGTTGATCTGTCCCCTCTTCTATATTCTTCTAACACTGACACTTCTTGTCTTAATTGCTATATAGTTTTCTCTATTCAGTACTTGCATGATGGTATTCGATTTCTCCCCTTCCTTTCCCTTAACTACCCTGTGAACTTGTGGTAGAATTGTATCTGTTATTAATTTAACTGCACAGTACTATATCTTGTTTACTTCTGTTATATCATATGAATCTCTATGGAAACTCCTAATTACTGTGTTCATTTGTTTTATCAAACTTCTAAATTTTTTGGTTTTATTGGCCTTCTGCAGTCTATTTCTTTCATTGATCTTAATATGTCTATCTATCTCTATTAAATCAAGCAACTCTTCTCTTAGCTCATTTTCTTCTAAACTGATGGCACAATTTTTGTTCTGCATTTCCTGCAGGCATTCTATAGAAAGTTCTATAACATCTTCCTGTGGCGCATTCTCTTCAGTTTTATTCTGTGTCATCTGTCGCTCTGTCATACGGGAACTCACTGACCTATCACTCTTCAACACTGACTGCATCAGAGTTGCCACAGTTTCCTATTCCTTCTCTTGCTGTCCAGCTTCAAGTGAATGTTTATACTGGTTTCCTGTGAAAGACTCCAAAATATCTTCATATGGCAAATGACCTTTTGCTTTCCATTCCACTGGTTTCTACATAATTTGGATGTCTTTGCTCTATCCTGCTGTGGTGTTTCTGAGTTAGATGTTCTACACTGAATCCTTCACTTCTTAGGTACTCCATAACCGTAGTTTCTATTTCTTTAACTTCTCCATTACTAATATTCTTTTCTACTTTTCCTCCTTGTCTTCTTATTTTTTTTTTGTATTGTAAAGTTTTCCATGTCTGGATTCCCATGCCTGTATTTCTCTTCTAACATCAATGATGCTGCTGTTTTAGTGTTGATTAGTTTTGCTTTCTCCTTTGCATAAATATTACACCATATTAAATCTCTTTTTCTTTCCCATGTCCATGTTTCTTCTTCAGATGTCGCCTGATCTTCCTGTTTCTCCTACTTTGGATAATCGTTCCATCATGCCGTGATGTAACATTTGTTAGACCTTCTACACCAAATCCTTCACTTCGCAGGTATTCCATAACTTCATATTCTATGTTTTTTTAACTTCTACTTTACAAATCTTCTTTTCTGCATTCCTTCTTTGTGATATTATTTTTATTGCGAAATTTTTCATATCTGGATGCCTTTGCCTGTATTATCCTTTGAATATCTTTGGGGATGTCTTTTTTTGTATTGATTAATTTGGCTTTCGACTTTGCATAAATATTGCACCACATCAAGTCTCTCTTTCCCATGTTCATATTTTTTTTTATACTTTTCAAAAATCTCTAGGGCTTTTTGCATAATAGTAACAATACATAATTTCATTCATATCCTCAGTTGTCTACTCTATCGTCTTTAAGGTTCTTCTTTGGCCTATCAGTTTTTGTGATATTTTGTGGACTGCTGCTTCCTTCTACAACATGGGGTCCATTCTCCCCTGGGCCTGGCTTGACCCCATTGTCGGAATGTTTCTGTATATTTAGAATTCTACACTCTTATTTTTTTCTACTGCTGGCACCAGTGCACCTACCAGGATTGGGGCACATTTTTTATCCTGGGTCTTGTGCATCCAGCTATCTTTTTTTTTTATTTTGACCTATGTCTGTCCATAATTTATGCTATATAAAATACAGTCTATATATCCATGTTATCTTGGTGAGATTTTGTGAAAAACAGGGTCCACCTCATGAGGGTACTCACCATGACTTGAGGATGAATTCAGTTTCAGCAATACTAGTCACCTTAGCTTGCTGACTTCTCATCTCTCCATTTGGGCCCTCATCTCTCCATTTAGACCCTTAGATGTAACCTGGACCCCATTTCAGTGTGGGTGATGCCATTTACAATAAGTTCTGTACATTCTTGTGTATTTCCTCTGAGGTTACGGACATAGCTGTAGAAAGCTTTATGGCTGTCCTTTGCCTGAGAAGCTATTTTTTTCTTCAAATTTAGCTTTTGAAGTATTAATTAACCCTCTTAGCTGCTTGTTTAGATTGGTCAGGGGGCTTTTAGTATGTATGGCTTTTTTTCCTCCTATGATCAGTAAAGATGTTTTTCTTTTGTTTTTTAACTGATTGATGGTGTGATTCTACCAAGGTGGTCTGTGATTTGAGTTTCTCTTAGTCTTAATATGAGTGGGCATAGCTCACTGTATGCAGCTATCAATATGGCTGTACAGAGATTTTGTAAATAGCTCAGTATATTCAATGGTGTTTATTGGGTTTGGGGGTGCTTGGAACTTAGCCAAAGTGTTACTTAGTAGAGATAAGTTAACCATGGAATAGTTCCTAAAGGTTTTTTGGTGTTGCTGGATCCCCATATTTAATTTTTATTTCAAGTAATACTGCCTTATGGTCAGATCTGATGAACAAAGACATTACATTTGGTGAGGAACACTGACCTCCTATATTTGTGAGTACAAGGTCAAGGATGTTTGTATTCTTTATAGGAGAATGGACCAACTGTTCCAGGATGCTGGTATTAACAAAATTTAAGAATTGCTGGGCTGGAGCATTAGAAGTAGTGTAAGGTTCCCAAGATTCCCCCATGAATATCATATTGGATTTGATGTTGAGGGACTCCAGTACATTGAGATAGGTACTATGGGTTTCCTGTGACATTGAGGGGACCTACATGTTGCAAGGATATGGTACAATGCCCTGTTTATGATGAGTTGCACATGTATGAGTTCCAGTGCATTGTACACTTTAACTAGTTTCAATGTGAGATTAGTCTTGGTATAGACTGACACTCCTCCACCTTTAGTTCCCTCCTGTGCAGTAGCTGGGCTAAAGGTGTGAAAGGCATAGTAACCTCACATTGCTGTGGCACTCTTAGCAACTTTAAACTATATCTCCATTACTACACAGATGTCTATACTTTCTGAGGAGATGAAGGTTATTTCTTGTTAAGATTTCTAGCATTGAGCAGTACCACCTTCAGATATTCCTTCATAGCTTCAGTTAAGTTGGTAGGCTTATCAGTTTGGCATTGACTATAAAATGCAATTTGGGGGTTGAAAAGGTCTTTGCCAATATCCAAAGGTCTAGAGGGGATATGTGCAGTCCATCCCTGGCAAAACAGCATAGTCTGTCACCCATGTCCTCCCAGGCTGTCAAATATTGTACCATTCCAGATTGAAGCCAGAAGTTAAGCCAGTTGTTAAAAATAAATCATTTTCTGTTGTAATAAAGTATCATCTTGGAGAAGGTAGTATGCTGCACAGTGCTAGGCTCATACTTACCTGAAACCCATAATCAGTGAGCTTGGTCTTGTCTCACTTCATATAGTCAAGAGATGTGTATGTCTCAAGCCATTAACACCCACATGGATTATGTCAGCGTCATACTGGTACCTGTGGTTCAATGCCCTGAATGTCTGTGTGACTTGATGGATCCTAGCCCTGGAACAGCAGCTAACTATGACTCTTTCCTTACTCACTCTGGTGAGGGGGACATCTGCCTGCCTCACTTTAGTATGATCAATGATTAGGAAATTTGGCTGTGTGCTGGTTTGCCTTGGCTTAGCAGTGGAGGCACTGGGTATAATGTTACTATGTGTAGCTGTGGGTGGTGTTTTAACAGAGTGTTTATATGATGGCTGAGGACCATTTCTTTGATTGTACTTTGCAGAAGGTCTTAGTGTCTTAGTAAGGTTGCCTGAAAGTGCCTTAGCATAAGTAGTTTTATGTGGAGGGTATTTACCCTGTGCAGTAGGTATGGTGCAAGTGCCAGTGACAACATCTCTAAGATTAGTTTTGATTGCATGAGATAGTGTTGCCTCCAGCGTTAAAGTGTAATTACACCTGTCACATAAACTATCTTTATTAAGAATAAGCAGGTTGTTGGTGTACATTAGGCAATTACTACAATGCCTCAGAATACCCACCTCAACCAGACTGGACAAAGAGAGAGATGGCAGGTGCATATCCATGGCCAAAGATCAGCTAGAGAGGAGTGAGGAGAACCTAAATATTGAACAAGTCAATAAGACAAGCAACTTGATGAGCAACACTCAGCCATGAGAAAACATGATGATCTAGTATTTAAAAAAAATAAGTCTAGACAGTAATACAACAAGAGCTGCAGACCACAGACCAGAAGAAAGACATTTAGAATAACAGACACAATAAGCTTTCACCAGCAATTCCCAGCTCAGAAGGGTGAAGGCTATCCTCTCCTCCCATAGGAATGTAGACCACAAACCATCCAAATGTAAAATAACTGGTTTAGAACCCAAGTACTTAAACCAGAACTAACGCACTTTTAGAGTAACAGACACAATAAGCCTTCACCCAGTAATTCCTACCTGAGAAGAGTGTAGGCTACAATCTCATGCCACAAGAGTTAAAACATATTCTTCCACATAGGTGATTTTTCATCATTGCCACACATGAAGTCTGTGCTAATGGACGCCACATTTCTTTTAGTGATGTAAACGTCTGTATTATGGAATAATGGCAAAAATGCACATTTATTCCCAGTATAAAAGTAATGTGTCAGCACAAGTTTCATTTTCAAAGTTTGTAAGAAAACATTTGACTGTACTTGAAACAAATAAATAGCCATTAAAGGAATTAGTGAACAACCATGGGATTCAAACCTAGATGTGTAAATTAGGTAGGAGGGCAGTCAATGATTCCACATGCAGTGCTAACCCTAGAGCCATATGACCGTATAAAGATTACAGAGCCACACTTCTCATACTTGCACTGCGTTTACAAGACTCACAAATATTTCAGCCATGATGATGTGCGTTGATCTTACACTAATCAAACTGATAAAAGAAAAATGGATTAGAAAAGACTGTTTTGAATTTTAAACTTTAGAGTTTACTTATATATGTATTATTCAACATTCAAACATATAGAAGTATACCATATGATACTTCCAGAAGCTTTGCTTATAACGGAGAAATGCGTAGTCATCTGTGGTGTAAATCAGTGCCCCACAGCCATGCTAGATGTGTAAAGATCTATACTGTATATATTGGGCAGTTGTGCTGATCACTGTACACTTATGCTGAGCTATTGGTTAATGCTCAAACATTCAAAAACTTACATAGACATTTGCTAATGAGATTCCAAAATACTGAATGATAATGTTGTTGTCTTTTGGCTTTTCCCAGTTAGGGGTTGCCACAGCAGAACTCCGGTCCGCTAATGATTGGCAGTATATTTTCACGAACGCTGAGGTGCCAGCTTGACGTTCAACCTGCAACAAAGGCACGCCCATTTACGCATGTCTTTTGAACGCCGACCCAACCACGGGGAGGACATGTAGACTCCACACAGAAGGCACTACCCGCACTCCAACCGAGAATCGAATGGTAGAACCTCTTGCTGTGAGGCAACAAGCTACCGCTGCACCACTGCGGAAGTAAAAATATTGAATGCTAATGAACCTCATTAATTATGTATGCCAAAGATGGTACTTAGAAACTGTGTGTGCTTAGCTAACCTTATTCTGGGATACAGCTGAATAAAAGTAAACTTGCAGTGGTAAGCTGTCACCTGCTTTCATTGCTGTGCAGGAATGCAGTGCTATTGTCACATACCTATGTTCACATTTTGTTGTGTAAAAGAATTGAAACATGTTTTCATGCATATGTTTGAAATTCTTTGCATTGTAGTCTGTCTGTTACATAAAGAATGGGGGTAGACTTCAACAATATGCATTCATATGGATACATGTTTATCTGTAACAAGGGGATTTCTCCATATGCAGTTGCATGGCTACAAACAAACCAGCCCCGGTGAACTACAGATGTGGAAGGAATTAAAATATATCCATAGTTATTGCAAAATAACTTGTAACATCAGATGTATGTTTGTAGAGACTGATGACTTATGGGATTGTCTGCAAGTTGTATATTCAGTGACTGATTTATAGATACATCCTGATGCTTAATCATATAGTAGTAGTTGTCATATTATCCACTGACATGGGTTCAAATCCTACCTCTGCATATATGACATTACTAAATTCATTGACTGGACTGATAGCTGTGCACATGCATGCCGAAGATGTTAAGGTATATGGATCACCTAGTCAGATATATTTTTATGTTCATTCAGATTATATGTACATGCCAATGGTATACATGACATGGATTGTCTTGCATAGCTATGCACTGTAAATGAGAGGTGAGGCATTTGTTTATTTGTATTCTGCTTTTAACTGCATATTAAAACTTCAAAAGAGACCACAGCTCTGTCTCTTGTGAGTCAGGCAGAAAATTTTTCCCCACTCTCCCACCCAGTTACTATTGTGTTCTTAAATACCACTGTCTTTCGAGTTGCCTGCCTCTTATGTTAATTTGACCATATATCTCATTTCCTCTCTGCTTTCACTGGCTTGTGTGAGTAAGCACAAAATTATCATTTTGTGAAATCACTCCCCTTCAGCTATTTAAATTTATTGGCCATCCTACTGTATTCCACAGTACCAGAATACAAAAGTGACCAACCCTTTCACTCTATCTTGCTATTTTAAAAATAGTGACTCTCCACTAAAACTTAACTTTTTAAACAGGTAAAACTTAAGTTACCTACTTTCACATCTAACGTCTCTAGTGCACACTACAGTGTTTAGGCTAAACCATTTTTTTCACCTCACCTTTAAGCATCCCTGTGACTAGCACTTGCTCTAATACCTGCTGGAAAGCACTAGGAAGCCTTAAACTGATAAAAGCACTCATCTCTCCTTGTTAATAAGGGGAAATTAATCGTAGGCACTAAACAGCCTATAATTGCAAAGTACCTTGCTAAGGTAAGGGAAAACAGCTCCTGTACTTTACAAAAAAAAGCACCAAACCAGGCATATCCAAGGGTCAACTTCTGGTGATTTCTTCTGTCCACCCATTGCCTCATGTACACAGACAATCCTCTCCTCCTACCACCCAACACTGCAACCTGTGAGAGATACACATACATAGCCAAATTGGAAGCAAAGCTCTCTCCACCCAAGATTGTGCTAGACAGTCAAGAGGAGAAGGTTAACACCCGCACTACACCTCAAGCAACACATAGCCCTTCTAAACCCACACCACCAACACCCACACATAGCAACACTAACTCCACATATGTGGAGGCCCTTAACTGTATCCTGCCCAAGCAACAAGGACCTCCGAAGCTGAAACACAAACACCAATCACAATCAAAGTGTCACATAGCTCACAACACCAGTGTGCCATCTAGCAACAGCCCCTAAAGCAAGGCAATGTATCTAACACTTTAGCCATACAGGACTCTATAGTCAGGCACACTGATGTCCCACTCACCAGGTTGAACAAGGAGAAAATTACAGTCAGCTGCCTGTTGGGTGCCAGGATCTGTCACATAACACATACACTCAAGTCTTTCCACAACAAGTACAAATATGACTCTGTCATTGTCCATGTTGGAGTGAATAACTTGAGACGTACCTCCCTGGACTACATGAAAAGAGACATGGAAGAGCTCTTGGATCATGTGGCCCAGGCAGGTATGACTCTAGCCCTGAGTAGCATCCTGCCTTTGCCCAGAATGATACCACAGTATGAGGACAAAATTATTGACTTTAACAATTGGCTAAGCTTCTAGTATCATTCAAAGGGGATCCAGTATCTGTCTGCCTAGGATGACATGATCGACAGACCACGATGCTTTGCCAGAGAGGGTCTGCACCTGTCACCCCTGGGATTCAGGTTAGTCTCTTGCCACCCCTATAGAGTCTTTTTTAGGCAAAGTTCAAAGGGCAAAACCACCACTGTAGCAGGTACAAGCATGCAGAATCTGAAGGTAATGCTACTCACTGCTAGAAGTCTAAACCTCAAAATGCACTCTCTCGAGGCACTCCTAAAAATGGGGAACATCGATATCTGTGCAGTAACTGAGACCTGGTTCAAGGATCCAGAGAACACCCCTGCAATACCAGGCTGCAACTCTTACCACACTTTTTGGCCACCAAACCAGGACCAAAAGGTGAAGGACTGTCCATATTCACCAAGGCTATTCTCACCATCAGGCTAGTTGCCCAACACAATGCGTCTGAAATTCTCCAGGTGCAACTAACACTAGGTAAGACAACAATCCAAATTGTAGCTTGCTACAGATCCCCCACCATGCCCCAAGATTCTCACTACACCTTTCTAAACATATTGGAAAACATTAAGATACAACCAAACACACTGTGCCCATGACAGCACACTGATGTGGCTGCACAGTGTAAGTGTTATTGCATATTATCTCACCGACACAGTGCATACATAACACTGACAGCAACATGTGTAATGCTGACAGTGTTACATATGTCGACAACATGTGTGATATTGTGTGTTTCAATTGCCCAGCCTCATCAACTTATGTCACTTTAGTGTATCCATATTCTGTTATTGTGATCTAAAGCTGTTATGTGCCTCTGCCTCCTGTTATGATTGTGGAATATATTCACATGTTGTGTGTGTGCCATTTTAACTTACAGATACATCTTAATGAGACATGAGCCATGAATCCTAGGGCGCAGGCAGATAGACCTGGTACAGTTGCTCATATTGCTGCTATAGTACAACACTGCTTAGCACACCTTTGATCTATCATATTAATGATGGCTTGCTCTCTACAGAGGTACATCATCAGGACATCTGCACCATTTGTCACATAAGTGTCTCCATATTCTGTTACTGTGATCCATAGCTATTGTGTGTCTCTGTCTCCTGTTATGACTGTAGAGTATACTTATGTTGTTGTTTATGTGCCATAAGATATAGCTTTGCAAGACATGGGCCATGAGTCATAAGGCACAGACAGATGTGGCAAGGTTGTTCATATTGTTGCTACACTGCAACACTGTTTAGCACACCCATGATCTATGCTATTAATGTTGGCTTATTTCATAAACAAATATATTGGTATGCCATCTGCACCATTTGTCACGTAAATGTCTCCATGCCCTCTTAGTGTGATCCATAGCTGTTGTGTGCTTCTGTCTCCTGATTTGACTGTGGAGCATACACACATGTTGTTATTTCTGTGCCATTTTGTATTCCGCTTTATATCAGATGGTTCATTCCCCAGCCAGAAAGTAAGAACCTGATAAGGCAGTCTATATGGTTGTGACATTTCACTATTGATAATTACTTACATGCTGTCGATGACTACTGTGATCTTGCTCACCTGCATAGGACACCAGCAATCTGCACTTCATCACCACCCATCAGGTATCTGTCTATCTTATTTGTTGTGTGCTATACATCAGGTGGAATGCAATAATATGCCTTGTATGTGGTTATTCCTAAGTTGTATACTTTTATCTTTTTACATGACAGTCACATTTCAACCCTCACCACTGGTGGTGAAGTCAGAGATGAACATATCAGGTTGTATAGACATTATCTGTCATATTTAATTGATATGTAAATGACAAGGCATATCTCTGCTGTACAGGTCCCTGAACCACTCACAGCCATGGGAACCAGATAAGTCCATATCATCATTAGCATTGTAGCTATATAGCTATCTGAATTTCAGTACTATGCTATATCATTTGATTCCTGTGACTGTAGATGACATGTCTTATCTGTCTGCTTTATCAGCATGTCCACTACCTGTCTCCTCCAGTAGCACATCTACTGATCCTGAGGTGGGATGCGATATGCCTTACTACGATAGTACAGCCAATGGGATGTGGACCACTGCACTGGGTTCAGTGATTGGTCTGGAAAGGGACTGGCATACAGTTTATGGTGTAGCTTTTGATATGGAGGATAATGTGGCTGGAAATTCTAACGATGTGGGGACATCAGATGATGGACATGATGTTGGCCATGAGCAGCCTTCCCTTGTAGAAGCTAATAATGATAATGCCACTTCCCCATGGAGGACTACACAAGGGAGTGTAGCTGATGTGCATGGATGCATGTCAGAGGGTGGCCACTTACTATTACAGGCACATAAACATCCACAGTAATGTCATAGTTCTGCTCTATGTGCACTTGTCCATGCCACTGCTCATGTAGGACACCAGCTGCATGTGTTAACTGAAGATCAGGAGTGCAGACATGGACAGGTCATGGTAGCATTGGCTGTACACCATGACAGTGATGCATCTGTTGCATGCTCTGTTGAAAGCCTTGATATTGCAGCGCTAGACCAGAACCATAGTATGAAATGGTTGTTGCATGCCATTATGGTGCTAAAATAAAATAAAAAAATAAAATAAATAAAATAAAATAAATGCACACAAACGTATACAAAGCGCTTATGAGAGATATATATAAAATACACACATATATATATATATATATCTATATCTATATATATATATATATATAAATGGGTCTACTACTAATGCCCGAAACGACGATTCCCCGACGGAAAACTCACCGACGCCAGATGACCAACAGGTAAGTGTACCGACAGGGTGATTTGCCGACAGCGGAAAGACCGACAAGGGAATGTGCGATCGCGACACGGTAAGTGTGCGATGGTGACGGAGTTAGGAGCGGTCAGGTAAGTGCTCGAGATTGTGGGATGTCGGGTTAGGCTGTGGGAAAGGTGAGTGTGTGTTCGTGTCGGAGGTATGGTTCGGGTAAGGTAAGTGTGCTAGTGAGGGACTGTAGTTTAGGACGGGTTAAGTGAGTTAGGGTTGGTGCGGGTAGGTGATGTGTGCGTTAGTGTCGGAGCTTGGGCTAGGGGTGGGTTAAGTGAGTTAGGGTTAGGGTGCAGGTAGGTGATGTGTACATTAGTGTCGGAGATTGGGCTAGGGGTGGGTTAAGTGAGTTAGGGTTAGGGTGCAGGTAGGTGAAGTGTGTGATAGTGTCGGAGCTTGGGCTAGGGGTGGGTTAAGTGAGTTAGGGTTAGGGTGCAGGTAGGTGAAGTGTGCGATAGTGTCGGACCTTAGGGTTAGGGTTTGGGTCAGGGCTAGTGTGTATGCTATGTAGTGTCGCGTGTTGTTTACATTCCGTGTGTCGGTGTAATGGTGTTCGGTGTAATGGTGTTCGGTGTTTTGCGTTGTCGGGTTTGTGTGATGTCGGTCATCTGGCGTCGGGAGTTTTCGTCCGGAAATCGTGTCGGTAATTAGTAGTAGACCCATATATATATATATATATATATATATATATATATATATATATATATATATATATATATAGATATATATAGATTATATATATATATATATATATATATATATATATATATATAGATATATATGGGTTCACTTTATAACGAAAATACTGAAATATCAATTTCAGTATCTAAGCTATAAAGTCGAATGTGAAAAATAGCGAACGTTCATAATCGTGAATTTGACGTATGTCGAAAATATGTCGAATTTGCGGTTGTGAGTTGTGTATGTGTGTTGTTTTTTTGTTTATGTTGTGATGTGGGTGTTGTGTTATATGTTTAGTGTAGTGTGTGCGGTGTTTTCGGTTATGTGGTTTTGCGGTTTTTGTTTGTCGGTGTTTTGTGGATTCGGTTTTATAGTCTCGAGATACTGAAATTCGATATTTCAGCATTTCGAGGTTATAAAGTGAATCCATATATATATATATATATACATATATACGGAAACACTTTATAATCTCAAAATACTGAAATGTCGAATTTCAGTATCTTAAGACTATAAAGTCGAAGTTTGAAAATAGCGAAAGTGCACAATCGCCAATTTGAATATCTCGACTTTGCGGTTATGGCTTTACTCTACGTAATGTCCGGGACTGTATGTGGATGATGTGCGGTGCTGCGTGTGGATTTAGGTGTTATGTCAGGTAAGTGAATGTTTTGTAAGGGTTTTGGGTGGGAGTTTGAGTGTATGTGAGTGTGTTGATATGTATAATGTGTGTGTGAGGGACTGTAGAATGTTTGTGTGTGTGTGTGTGTGTGTGTGTGTGTGTGTGTGTGTGTGTGTGTGTGTGTGTGTGTGTGTGTGTGTGATAATGTGTGTGTGAGGGACTGTAGAATGTTTGTGTGTGTGTGTGTGTGTGTGTGTGTGTGTGTGTGTGTGTGTGTGTGTGTGTGCTTTTGTTTACTGTTTGTGCGATGTCAGAGGGGGATGCAGAATGGCTTGCCCTTCCTGCTTATTTGTGTTGCAGGTTTGTGGATGTGTGTTGTTTTGTTTGTTTATATTGCAATGTGGATGTTGTGGTATATGTGCGGTCTGGTGTGTGCTGTGTTTTAGGTGTTTGAATTTTGTGTTTTTTGGCTTAGCAGTTTTGGTGTTTCGGTGTTGTATGGATTCAATTTCATGGTCTCAAAAAACTGAAATTCGGGATTTCAGTATCATTATGAAGTGAATGGGCGTGCCTTCGTTGAAGGTTGGGTGTCGAGCTGGCAACTTGACACCATAAAAACCAACTGCCAATCATTAACGGACCGGAGTTCCGCTGTGGTCACCCCTAACCGGAAAAAGTCGAAAGACAAACAACATGAAGTGAATCAATATATGTATATATATATATATATATATATATATATATATATATATATATATATATATATATATATATATATAAAAACACAATTCTATAAATACAACCTTAAAATATAACACACACGCACACACACACACACACACACACACACACACACACACACACACACACACACATATATATATATATATATATATATATATATATATATATATATATATATATAAACATACTTCAGTGGCGAGACAGCAAAAAAAGAATTATTATCTAAATAAGGGTCTGGATTTTAATTTAGGTTTAAGTGGCACATATTTATATTTGTGTGCATTTATTTTATTTAGTTAGCTCAAGTTAGATCATGTGATGTTAATTGGTATTACTTAATTTGCATCATGTGATTGCTTTGTATCAGTTAGAGGTTGCATAAATAGAAGCATTTCTTAGTTGTAATTATTAGCATCTGATGAAGCAGGTTTTCCTGTGAAAGTGCTTATGTTTTAATATTAAAACTTCAACTGACATTGGAAACCTGAGCCATATCTGAGTTCTTTTGCTTTTTATTACTATGGTTTGTAAAATGTTAAACTTCATTAGACAGTCTCAAAATTTGTAATAAAGCACACAAGAGATGAGGATAATACCTGCTGTGATAAGTACATACTTGTCAGTGTCAGCATACAACACACATAATGAATACTACACATCTACAGTAACATTACTAATAAAAACTTCCATCTACAGATGGTCTGACTAAAATGATTGATTGAATGATTGATTGATTGATTTATTGATTAACTAACTCACACTCACACGCACACACACACACATATGTTGAGGTGTCACTACAACAAAAGTGTGTAGTGATAAACACGTGAAACATCTAATTCATGTGGAACTAGAATGCTTCAGATATGAAATCTTATAAAAATCACTTTATATACACATGCAAGTATATTGTTGAAATAATTATGCAGATGACTTTAACAGTGCATAATGGGTAACATATGACATCACAATTTACCTGCACTAAAAGGGAATTGAACTTATTTATTTATCTGACATTTATTTATTATTCCAGAATTTTCTAGGGTCAGAGTGGAAGTTTTCTTGCAGTTTTAAGTAATTTTTCTATTGATATTGATGTGCTTTTTATGGGTCATATCTGTATGCTATGCCATATCAAATGACAGCATGGTCTCTAGGCCATGCTGCGTGTACTTTACAGACATATATAAATTCTGTGTGACACTAAACCAAGGAATATTACACTGACATGTAAGAGCAATCCTGAAAAAGAAACATTCATAGTGGTCCTAAGTTCACCTTGTCAGTGCCTGCAGAGTCCATTGCCATTACTGCCATACCTCGATAAAAAATATAACTCAATACCTAATATGAAGTAAAACTTAGTATGGCCTCAATAACAAATCACAATGAAGATTGCCATGTGATACAGTAAGGTGCAATTACTTATGCATGAGAATGTTCTAACAAATACACGTCTGCATCTAAATATCAGCACAAAAAGATATGAAGCAGTACAATACTGCCAGCATCAATGATACTGCAAGACTGAAGCATTACAACCATACCAGCATCCAGGACACTGAGAGAAAACATGCACCCATTGAATGCATGCATAGACAAGGCATGAAGACCATGAATTCAGTGAATAAAAATTGACATACACACAAACTACTCATTACATAATTTTAACACACCCAAAAACAACAAAAACTACATTATATACTACAAACAGACATCATACTTTATGCACATAATGTTTATATATAAAGTTCTGTACAAGTAGAACACTGCTGACTATCATTTTGGTTGGTTCAGCAAACATCTTCTAACCACAAAGTAAGCTTCTAACATTGGAATTACATGTACAAATGCAGTGTACATGCAATAAATGCTTAGCAAAAGGTAAACACAATACATTAACACCTAGAAGATACACCTTGAAGATGCATTATGGGAATCTTGCCATCTAATTTGCATGCTTCTTTCTCAACTTCCCATTATCCACAGATCTTTTTATCTGCCAAACAACACTCCTTCATTTTCTAACCTCCTCACCCCTTATTCTAACCTGAACTCACTCTGCTCCTCTAACAAACTCCTAGTTACTGCTACCAAATCCAATAACCTTGCAGGTGACTCCCTGTTCTCTAACTCCATTGGTAAACACTGGAACCTATTGCCCACTGAACTGACTTCTATTTTATCTCCTGTCCTTTTCAAACAAAAACTTAGACTCTACCTTACAAAACACTGGCTATGTCCCTGCCTTAACCCAGACTGAACCCATGTATTCGACTATTCCCACTACCCCTTCATCTCTGTGACTTCTGCTACCTTCTATTTTATTTCCTCACTATTCTATCACTTACCCCTCCTCTATCCTTCTCCTTCCTGATTATATTACTCAGTTTACTGAGGGTTTCAAGAAATATCTAATCCAATCTAATCTAATCTAATCTACTTACATAGTTGTCTTTAAATACCCTTATCTCTTTCTTATGATGTTTGATTATGCTAAATAAGTTATGCCTGTGTTTTGCTTCCAAGAACAATGAGTACACTATTGTACAACTGTTAATTCTGACTACAATAAGTTAGATTTTTTGTATAATATTTTCCTGATACAGTATATTTTTATGCTGCTCTTTATTGCATCGTATGTAATAGTTACTATGTCTTTGTGGAGCTTTTCTCCCCGGGCCTCTGCTGAAAATGGAAATATATCCAGTTAGACTAGCCCGGTTAACAAATGTAAAATAAAAATACATGGATGCCACCTGAATAACATTCTCATACAGTAGATGGATACATCCTACAAGGGAAAAATAAGGCTGAAGATAACACATACCTCTCTCCCTTCACTGCTCCTCCAGTCTGTGCATCCGCTCAATGCACATTGCACTGTTATGAGCACTTTCCTCCAGATCTGCATGAATAAAAGGAGAAGAAATATTAATTGTCACCAGTGATTCTGCGTTATGAGCTTAAACAGCATTTAACATTACATTAACTCAGTTCAGTATGTAGTCATAATAAAGTAATCGCATTGTCAAGCAATGTTATATAAGCCTAGGTAACAGTTTGCATAGACAGACATTTATTTCAGAGTACAACTATATCACACACAGTATGAGAATTGACAAGAAGTTAATTGAAGCTGGATTCTAAACTTCAGCATTCACCTATGCTCATACCAAAGTCCAGAATCCTACCTGCCTATCTACATAGTCTCCTAAACAAATTAATGGAATTCAAACATGTGTAATTTGTGACTACACAGTTTAAACATGACATTCCATGTGTCCCTGTCTACACATGCATAATGATATACAAGTTAATGTTTGAAAAAAGGTGGGATAGGCCTAATGTAACATCCGATGAATGATGTGTGCAGAGTTGTACACATTTTGCATTGATATTAAGCAAGGTTAGTGCAATATGCACATTTAGGTTAGAAAGATGCACTTTACAATATTAACATATGTCCCCCAGTAATAAATGCAATTTGTAAGTATTGTCCCCCTACAAAAATGTTAGAGAAGGTGTCATTTTTCTGTTTTTTTGAAAGAGCTGCTGTTTTAAATTTCAGGAAAGCAAACGTTCGGTCTTATGGCATTTCAGTGTCATCGTCTTGCTCCTTTGATTTTCGATTATTTAAAATTTTGGTAATGTCACATAGACCCATATATATATATATATATATATATATATATATATATATATATATATAGCTATAGATATATGGCTATAGATAGATTTTATATACATATATATATAGTTATTATATATATATATATATAGTTATTATATATATATATATATATATATATATATATATATATATATATATACGTATATACATATATATATAGTTATTATATATATATATATATATATGTAGACTTCTGGCATGTAATAAAACTAAATGGCATATGCTGACCTGTGTTGTGTATCAGATGGTGACCATATCATCCATCCATTATGGAATCGTGTCTGATGATGATCTACTGATGTCTTTGTTCAACATGTTGCACTGTACACAGCTTTCTTTTGGAATCTCTCCAAAAGTAATTTTGTTATAGTTACTCTATGACATTCACCTCCAGAATACAACTACAATTCCTGGATGGTATACACATAACAAAAGAATAGATAGTATATATGGCAGTGTGTACTTGCAGTGTCCTCTGTGTTGGCTAAACGTTATACATTTGGAAACAATGTATCTCTTTAGAACCCAGTGATATACACTGTGGGGGAAAACTTGATGCTTTATTCAAGAACTGTTTAAAACACTGAAATACAAATTTTACATTTATTGGCATTGATAATGTGGTATTGCAAAGTTCTAAAAAGGCTCCTAACTGGAAAACAGCAGGTGCAAAAGTAGTGCCATACATTTGGTTAAAGTTATTAACATATTTCCATAAATATTTAGCCATGAGTAAGAATCATTCATTTGCACATCTCAAATTGACACAAAGGTGGTTACCAACGGGGAAAACTGTTTTCTTTATTAAGAATAAACCTGCAAGCCATCCTAAGAACTATAACTTGTCAATAACTTGCATTCCAACAATATAAATATTATATACTGGGATTGATGCAGACAGACTTTATAATCCTTTAGGGAAAAAATCAATTATGGCAGTAGAACAAAAAGCAATAAAAGAAAGTAATACAGCACAAATAATAATTTGTTGCTAAACAAATCCATAAGACAGAGTTGTAAAAAGGGAAGAATCAAGTGTTTTAAGGCTAGATTACAAAAAGCCATTTGACTGCACCCCATATTTATGGATAATGTAATATTTAAGGATGTTTAAGATATACTCTACATTCATCAATTACATTGCAGTGACCAGGAAACAGTGACAAAACACTTTGCAGTTGAGCCATGAAAAAGGGCAAACTATCATCCCAGGGGAAAAAAATTAAAAGCCGCACATTCCAGGGTGACTCTTTGTTACCGCTGCTGTTTTGTCTTATCCTTAACCCATTAAGCTGTTTACTTAACATATTAAGATACGGCTATAATTTGGCTCCCAGAAACTAACCTCATTTAATGAATCTCATCTACTTTGTGGGTGACTTAAAATTGTATAGTTAACCTGATGATGAGCTCAAAGTACAGCTACGAATGGTTAAAACATTCCCAGATTATATAAGAAAGGCATTTTCAGAAGGAAAGCTGCAGCACCAAGAAAATAATCAGCATGGGACAGGAATATGATATAAAGGGGCCTGAGCAAGAAGAAATATATAAATATTTTGGAATAGTTGAAGAGCTGGCAATAAAACATGAACAGATGAGAATAAAGCTCATTAAGGAATACTTCACAGGATCATAGGAAGTTACTAGGCTAATGGCCTGAGGGCCCTTACAAGCATAGCCAAATGTTACTCTTGCTACCATGATCAGCACCTATTGCACCTGTCAAAAAGAGACACAGATGGAATTCCCGGTGTGAATTTATGGTTACTCATCCAGTCGTCCAGACTGTGTTTGAAGAGGGCCAATGAGGTGCTCTGTTTGATGTAAAGTGGGAGTCTATTCCAAAGGTGTAGTAACATCTTTGAGACAAATCTGTCCCTCCAGCATGTTCTATTGATGTCACATACCAGGTTTAGGTCTTTAGAGCGAGTAACCCATGTGTCATTTGACTTGTGTATGTGCAGCATTTCCAATAAAGCAAGGTCAGAGATCACCTTATATGCAAGGCAGAGATCGCCTCTGAGTAGTCTTTATGAAACAGAATAAAGTCACAGTGATTTCAGCTGATCCACATAGGATAGCTGCTGAAGACCTTGAATTTTCTTTGGGAGGAACCTTTATGGTCTCTCCAATTGCTGCAGGTGATTTGAAAGGTACATGCCAAAATGGGTGCTGTACTCAATTATTGGCCTAATGACTGAAGAGTACAGGGAGGTGATAACTTCACTTTTCTTGAGACAATGCCCTTACTTATGAGGTAAACGATATAGAATGCCCTTCTTACCACTCTGGAGACATTGTGATCAAAGGCAAGGTTGCTGTCAACCTGAGTGCCCATATCTCTCACCACTGAGTGCATACTTAGGTATTGCCATTGATGTGGTAATTTACAGGAACATTGCTCTTGCCGAAAGGGATGATAATAAATTTTATTGCATTGAGCTTGAGGCCATGACTTTGGCACCAATCATTTCTTTGTGTAAGACCTTCTTGAAGATGTTGACATCATTTGGAGATTTTATGACTGCACCCAGTTTACAGTTGTCAGCAAACTTTGTCAGCCACAGTCCCTTGGTTTTAGCTTGTACTTCGGAGAAATAGATTCCAAACAGTAGAGGTCCAAGCACCAATCCCTGTGGAACACCACTGGTAATGGGTCTGCTGTTTTAGGTGTATTCCCCTATTTTGACTGTATGGGTTCTATCAGAGAGCCAGTTCACAATCCACCTTACAATATAAGGGTTGGTATCTAGCTAGCAGAGTTTGTCAATGATATACGAGTGAGGGATAGTGTCAAATGCCTTGGCCAGGTCTAGGTAGGCTATATGCACAGATTTCCCCTCATCCAGGGCCCTTGTGACTGTCTCGAAGAAGTCCACCAGGTTTAACAAGCATGAACTCCACTTGACAAATCCAACTGGGTAGGATCTAGTGTTTTGAGATTACCTATATCTTTGTTGATAAGGCCCATGATGACTCTCTCCATGGCCTTGCAGATAAGGCTAGTCAGGCTAATAGGTCTGTAGTTCTCAGGGTCAGTAGAAGCACCAACTTTGTGCAGGGGAATAATGGTGGCGGTTTTCCATTCAACTGGGATGAAGCCAGTGCTTAGACTGTGATTGAAAAGTGTAGCCAATGGTGATGATAATTCTTGTTTGAGTCCATATAGGAAGCAGACTGGGATGTTATCAGGTCCCACTGATGTTGTGTTTTTGGCCTTAGAGAGGGCGTTTACATTATGCTCTTTAAAGATACTAGGTAGGGGACAGGTGGTAAGGATGTCATGAAGTACGTGTGGCAGGGATGGGGGAGTAAAGTTTTCACTGAACCTGTTGGCTAGCAGGTTAGCTATGTCCACTGGTTCAGTGTATGTGTTACCATTAACTACCAGTTCAGCACAGATCTGAGCCTTACCTTTTAGGTTACGGATGTAACTAAAGAACGCTTTATGGTTGTCCTTGGTTGAGGAAGCTAACTTGGATTCATAGTTTGCCTTGAAGGACTTCACAAGAAGTCTTATTTGCTTATTTAAGCTGAAGAGAGAGTGTGTCCATTTTAGAGCCCACTCCATCTTACTCTTGGACAGCAGTTTCTTTCTTTTATTGTAAAGCCTATTAATGGTGGATGTCCATCAGGCAGGTTTGCTTTTAACTGAAGAGCTTGTTTTGGTCCTAACAGGTACTGCCAAGTCAATGCAGTTATACAGATACTTGTAGAGGGCTTTTATGTATAGCTTGGCATATTTACCAGTTCCATCAGAGGGGAGAGGTGAAATGGAGCTATTTATACCATCCTGTAAGAGGTTATGATCTGCTTTGGAGAAGTTTTTATTCTAGTTGCTGCTAGAGGAGGGTCAGGTGTGATAGTTACTTCAAATAAAACTGATTTGTGGTCAGATCTCACCAGGGATGATCTCACAGTGGGGAGCTACAGTGGTCTCCATTATTTGTAAACACTGGTTACAGCATGTTGGCGCCCCTGGTGGGGATGTCAACCAGGTGAAACAGGGCATTGGAGTTGACAAAGTCAAGGAAGTTTTGGGCAGGTGAGTTTGAGCAAGAGTAATTCACCCAGTCAATGCTATGGTAGTTAAAGTCACCCGAAATTATGATGTTAGTATGTATCTTGATAGACTCAAGTTGATCCAAATAGGCAGAGTGGATGTTCTGATTGATGGAAGGGGTTCTGTAGCTGGCAATGACTTGAATAAGTGTCCTACCAATTGTTAATTTCACCTGAAGTATCTCTAGGAAATCATACAGTTTGACCAATCCAGAGGTGCATTTATCCTTGTTGAATATTGATACACCACCTCCTCTAGTTTTCTTGCCTTCAGTTTGAAGTCTGAATGTGTGGAAAGAGGTGTAACCCAGTATGGCTAGGGTGCTCTCCACAACCTTGAACCAGATCTCTGTGACTGCACAAATGTCTGCATCCTCCAGGGTGAGGACTGCTTCCAGTGAGTGCAGTTTCATATTAAGACTCCTAGTGTTTAGCAACATGACCTTGAGGTTATTTTTGGTTGGTATTTTTGCATCAGGTGTTTTGTCCTTGTGACACTGCCTAAAAAAGATAATATGGGGGTGGCAAGAGCCTTAGCCAGTAGCCAAAATTCCAGGGGTGACAGATGAAGACAATCTCTGCAAAGTATCAAGGTTTGTTGATCACGTCATCCCAGCCTGACAGATACTGGATCCCCATAGAATGATACCAGAAACTAAGCCAATTATTGAAGTCAATAATTTTCTGTTTGCATTGAGGCACCATTCTAGGTGAAGGTAAAATTCTGCTTAAGGCTAAGGACATAGCTGCCTGCAACAAATATTCTGAGAGCTCAGCCATATCTCTCTTCATTTAGTCCAGAGAGGTACATCTCAAGTCGTCCACAACAATGTAGGCAATGACAGAGTCATAACGGCAACTGTTGTTGAGACACTTGAGTACATGTGTGATATGGTGAATCCTGGCACCTAACAGACGGCTGACCATGACCTTCTCCTTATCCAGCCTGGTGGGAGGGACATCTGTGTGTCTCACTATGGAGTCTCCTATGACTAATATGTTACATTTAGTGTTTAGTCATATGGGCTTGACAAGAGAGACACTGGTGCATGAGCTATTGTGTGTATTGTGTTCTGCAGAGGAAGTATTATGTGTAGGGTACTTGTGTTTGTGTTTGGGAAGGCTCTGGTGTTTAGGTAAGTTTGTGGTAAGAACCTCCATGTATGCATGTATGTAGGTATGTGTGATGTGGATTTTGGTGGAATAGGTGGTGAGGTGTGCATGATGACAACCCGCTCAGTGTCAGATGCATTCACTAGTGTGTGTGAGAAAGCACTGACTCAAGGTTTTTAATATAGTTACATCTCTCACATGTTGAGTTTGTGTGGACTACAAGTAGAGGGTTGTCTGTGTACATGAGGCAGTTACCACACTGCCTCAGGATGTCCATGTTGACCAAGCTGGCTGGAGAAACTGTGGTAAATTGCCCATTTATAGTGATAGGTGAATTTATATAGTCAGAAACAGGAATATGGTAGGAAAGGGATCACATGTAGGAATAACTAGTAGACAAGTTGTGTTAATACCTCAGAGGCCAGACTTAATGCTACACTAGTAGGTAGCCAAGCACCTCAGTAAAACTCTTGAGGCCCTTATTACAATGGGGTGCTTACACAACTTCACTACTACTACCTCTATGCCCCAGTGCTAAAGATAAGGAACTACGCTGTTGGGATACAGCTGTATCTAAGGGAAAAATTGTTGAAATTATCTGTCCAGCAATGGCGCACAACTACATGGCAGTCTGAGGGGCTGCACAATGAGCAAACAAGCAAAAACCCTCTCAAGGGTGGGGTTTTAATAGCAGAAGGATAAAGCCTAAACAGCTTTAAAAAAAAACTCAAAAGAACCAAAGAGGTGCTTACTCCAAGCCCTAAACCAGCCAACCTTAACCAGCTAGGGACCAATCAGCACAATCCTTTCACTAGAGTGTAGAAGGGCCCATTCTAATCCAAGATAGCCTGGAAATGTGCTCAGAACAAACAGCCACTACAAACAAACAGGCTCAGAAACAGCAACCCTGAGTCCGGACTATGCTACAGCTACTAGCTACACTATTTTAGGCAAAAAAACCCACTACAGAAATGTTTACCACATCAAAAAACAGCACTGTGATACTAAATAAAAGTTATAAACAAAAAAAGAGCAAGGAGACTCTAGAGAGTACTTTTGACTGCAAACAAATCAGTTGTATGACACACACCTTGGCAGGAAAATCAGAACAAACAGATGCGTAATGAACAGAGAAAATGTCCTGTTAATACCTTTCAAACAGTGAAAATGATTAAAAAATCTTTACAAGCAGTGAAAACTGTAACTAAAATGATTTAACAGGCCCAGAAAGGCAGGCAATTGCAGTACAGCAGTGCAGTGTCTTTATTGTAATAAAATACAGTAAAAAGTTGGCAGCAGACAATAAAAAGTACAATAAATGGTTACAATAAGCAATAAATAGTAAAAATACAGCCACAGAGTCACCAATGAGTGTACAGTCATCTCCACAAAGTGTATAAAGAATCCAACGATGTACAGCTCCATAATGTCAATGAAATAATCTCTCCACAACGCCAAAAATGTAAGAATTAAGTTCTTAAATTCAAGGCGAAACAGCAAACAACACCAATATTTCCCAAACGGTTAAGCGCTTTCACCCATGAAAAAAATGGGCTTCTTCAGAACACCATTATTGTAACAAGAACTTTTTTGGCATCTAAACTTGCTTAATTGAAACTTCACAGTTCCTAAATGTTAAAGCGATATTAACATTATACTAATTCAGTCAACCAACCAAAAATGTAAACTCATTTCTACTTCACAATAAAATTGTAAATCACATAACAAGTTTCAATTAAGCAAGTTTAGGCACCAAAAAGTTTTATAAGGCATTCTTGTTACAATAATGGTGTTCTGAAGAAGCCCATTTTTTCATGGGTGAAAGTGCTTAACCATTTGGGAAATGTTGGTGTTGTTTGCTGTTTCGCCTTGATTAAAATTTTTACATTTTTGGCGTTGTGGAGAGATTATTTCATTGTCATTGTGGAGTTGTACGTCGTTGGATTCTTTATACACTTTTTGGAGGTGATTATACACTCATTGGTGACTCTGTGGCTGTAGTTTTCGCAGTTGCTATATTGTGTTTATTAAATAGTAAAAATAAGCAAGAAAACAGGCCACCTATGTTTTTTAAGAAGCTCAGAAATCTTTAATCATCTGAAATCTCAGCACTGAGTTGTAGCTGCGCCCCTCCTCCATTCAGCTCAGTATTAAAACTGCCTTAACATGTGGGAATAAAATTCAGGCTATAAATTAATTTGTTGTTTCTATTCTAACTTAGTTTTTTTTTTTAGTGACTGACTAGCCTCAGAAAGTATTGGATCAACTGGACACAAACATGAGAAACGTGTATACCAAGATTATGCATTCCTCACTCAGAAGGAGATATGGTCCTCCGTGAAATTAACTATATGTATAGATCTGCAATTATGGGGCTACATAAACATTTGCTGACCTCATCAGATCCAAACATAGTGAAAGTTTTAAAATGGGAGGAGAGTAAGCCAAAGATGACAGCTTTACTTAGTTTAACAGAAACATTGTTGGAATAAAGCAAGAATGGAAATCAAACAAGAAAAAAAAAATCAGACAGCAACTGAATGTACAAAAAATGAAAGAATATAAGGAAAAGATCAAATAAGACGGAAAATATTGGAATCCTCAAATACAGCAGCAGGTATAGAGGTCTTCAGGAACAACCGCATTTTAACCAAGGTCTGATACTGGAATGATTAAGGAGAGGTGAACTGAAACCAAAACATGAAAAGCCAATAATGGCAGCCTAGGATAGTGGGCAATTTCAGGTTCTGTAAAACAGAACTGGAAACAGTCACCCATTTTGTTGCCGTTTGTGATATGCTCAAGGCAGTGGGTCTGTATACTGAAAGGCTCAATAATGTGGCACGACTGTTGCACTGGAGATTACAAAAAAACACTACAGCATGGAAGAATCTGAGAAGCAGTGGAAACATGAACCACAAAGCATTGTAGAGTGACAAAGTTTTTATCACATAAGATCACCAATTACCAATAGTTCAAAAAATAGATGCAAGAAAACTAGATATAGTAGCTTGTGAAAATAGGCAAAAGTAGCTTTAATCACTGGAATTGTTACATCCAGTAATTACAGTGTCTTACATACAAAGAGACACAAAGTAAAAAAAAAAGTAATAATAAATAACAGGATTTGCAAGCAGAACTGAGACCAGAGTGGAAGAAAGATACCCAGACAGTTACAATAGTATTAGAAGCAATTGTATAAAAGAACTTACAGTCTTATTTAAATATGCTACCAATACATGTAACCCATATGAATTACAGATGTAAGCAATTCTGGGCACATTTTGGGTGCTGAGAAGAGCATTCTTGGCTAACATCAAAGACTTATTTCATGGAGACTAATAGTAGCCTGTCTTAGGAAAGGGGTCCATTGCTGTCATGATAGTTGAAACCTAAAACGCTTGAAGAAATTAAATCTGGGAGAAATACATAGACGTGCATATGTATGCATGTGTGTGTGTGAATATATTTGAGCACAAGCACGTGTTTATGTGCGTATGTTTATAGGCATGGCGTGCAATATGTCAATATGTGTATGCATTTGTGTGCCTGTATGTATGCATGTCTGAAGGTACACATGCATGCATTTGTGTGTGTGTGTGTGTGTGTGTGTGTGTGTGTGTGTGTGTGTGTGTGTGTGTGTGTGTGTGTGTGTGTGTGTGTGTGTGTGTGTGTGTGTGTCTATACCAGTGCTTACAAGACAGGATAAGATGCTTCTTGCTACAAAAACAGCACCAGTTCTGTACTTTTAACATGATGGAAACTTGAGTTTATTTGTGTATCTGATCTGTTACATATATTATAGCTCTGGTTCTTTAACTTATCTGTACATACAATATGTGTATACCGGCATGGAAGCTGGCGAATCATAAGTTGTTCTGACACTGGAACACTCTAGACTTTCTGGCTCTTTTAATGTGATTTAACATTGTCACTGTTGATAGGGCAATTTCACAGTATGGCTCTTAATAAATGTTATTACTTCTCTTATTAATGTATGTGCACAGTACAGAATATGTCTGACTTTTGCACTATAATATCATTTATATCACCACATTGTTCAGTTGCTTTTTTAAACTTTTTCCCTGCGTGTCTGAATACACTAACCCTAAGCAGTGCATACCATGCCTATAAATCTTACCTATATTCTACAGCTCCTTAATCTAGTATTATAAGTCATATCCACAATGTTAACACACAT
Source organism: Protopterus annectens (assembly GCF_019279795.1). Classification (NCBI taxonomy): domain Eukaryota; kingdom Metazoa; phylum Chordata; order Ceratodontiformes; family Protopteridae; genus Protopterus; species Protopterus annectens. Next base: position 1,131,693,096 of record NC_056727.1, on the reverse strand, counting down.
AAACACATAGACACACAAACACACACATGTATACGTGTGTGTATGTGCAATTTGTGTAATTGACCTCTTAGCCTTTTCATTCTTTTCATTGTTCAATACTCCTCTTCCTCTTTTGTCTGACTAGTTAGTTATTTATTTATATTTTATGTATTTATTTATCTTTGTTCACTGGGATCCACGGTGGTGGTGCTGCGGTAGCGTTGTCACCTCACAGTAAGATACTGACCTGTTTGACTCTCCGCTAGAGCGTCTTCTGCGTGGAGACATGCGTGAATGGGTGTACCTTCGTTGAAGGTTGTGTGTTAGGGCTGGCAACTCAGCACGTAAAAATCAACTGCCAATCATTAGCGGACCGAAGTTCCGCTGTGGTGACCCCTAACCAGGAAAAGCCGAAAGACACGTTTGTCTTTGTTCACTGGGAAAGTCCGACTGGGTAATACCTATTTTCAGTGGAGACCCTGGAAGAAAAGCTCCATTTGCTTGCATTGCATTATACTAGGTTAAGCAGAGAGTAGTTACATTTATAGTTACATTTATATGCAAACAGAAGTTACATCTATCCATTCTAAGATTTTTCAGAGGTGGAAGTTACTAAAGATAAAGCAAATGTGCAATTTAGGCAACAGTTATGTATAGCATTTGTTTGACATTTCAGTGAGATATTGAGTGTATTCTGTTTAAGGGGAGTATTTGGAGAGATTCATATGTGAATCACATGTGAATATGTCTTAGCCTTGTGATAAGTATGTGCAGGACCAGAAATGGTTAAGATACCGTTTAAGTAGGGGTTAAACTATTGAGTTTGTTGGATAGTTTTATTTGTGTGGGGATACTATTCCATAGGGTGATAGGTTCATAGGTTGGTACTAGGCTATCAGCCCTAGGGCCTATACAAGCCTAGCCATAACAATTCCCTGGCTATTTCTTCCCACACTATTTACTTCCCTGGACCCCTGTCTAGCAGGGCGACTGATGTGATCCCCGGGGTGAATTTCTTTTCTCCCATCCAATCGTCAAGGTTCCTTTTGAAGAGGACCAAAGAGGCACTCTGCTTGACATGTATGGGCAATCTATTCCAGAGTCTGGGGAGTCTCTGGGTCAGGAACCTATCCCTCCAGCATGTTTTGTTTATTGTGATGACAAGGTTTAGATCCCTGGAGGGTGTGGCTCTGAGGGATTGGCAGAGTTTAGCAATGTATTGGGAGTAGAGCAAGTCTCTTATAACATTATTTGACTTATTTGTCAGTAATAAGAATTTGTTATGGACACAAGGAAGGTTTTGACTTCTGCAGCCATTTTTATGTAGTCTGATGGTAGTTGGTCTACAGCTACGGAAGTAGTATTTAGCTTAAGGATCAACTTCCTTATAAGTGAGGTAGGCACTGGACTTAAACTGAAGAGCTGTGGGTGGTCCTGATTGGACAGGAGTAGAAAGAGGGGAAAAGATGTATTAGTGTCTAAGAGAGATAATATTGATTGAATAAAGTAGGAATTAAACCGGGTGGGGATAGAGCCTGACATATTGTCTGTTTTTGGAGAGGGAGTGGTGATCTTGCCAGGGTGGAGTAGTTTATTTAGTGATGACCACAAAACTTTGGGGTTGTTTTTATGTTTGTCTTGCAGATTGGTACATCATCTTTGCTTATCCTTTTGACATGGAATTTTCCAAGGTTTCTAAGATATCTAAATAGCTGGAAGGCATTTTGAGTTCTATTTTTAGCAGTTCTTCCAGACTTTATTCCTTTTGTCATGATTTTTTTTTCTTGTTTCTTTTGTCAGCCATGGTGTGGGGCTGAACTTTACTCTTTTATTACGTAGTGGTGCTGGGTTATTTAAAGTCTGTAAGAATATGTTATTAAAGTGTTCTACAGCAGCATCTAGAGGCACTGTTCCAAGTACAGTTCTATTGTTTTAGTGTTTCATTGAAAATATCTTTGCTGAAATTAGTAGTATTTAGTATATGATTATAGATAATATGTTTATCTAGGTTATGATGAGTTCTAATGGCATATGTTGGTATGTGGTCACTTATGCTATCTGAGAGGCAACCTACTTTTTCAGTTTATCTGGTTTGGTTGTAAGAATCCATTCTAATACTGAGTGTCTTCTTGAGGTTTTAATGATTCTAGTAGGTGTGGTTACTAACTGTATGAAGTTGAACAAGTTTATGAATTCACTGGGGTAGTGGAACTTAAAAATTGCCAGTCTATATTTAAGTCTCCAAGTATAGTTTCATGGTTAATTTGTTGGGATATACAATACAGGATGCTTTCAGCAATATCAGTGTTATTCCGTGGTAATATATAAATTGTGTAAAACATATTTTTCCTATTGCTGATTTTTAGGAGTGTTATTAGAACTTCAGCATTGTTAAAGCTTAGTAATTCCTGTGAAAGTAATGTGATGGTTAAGGAATGTTTATAGATGATTGCTACACCACCTGCATGCTTGTTTTGTCTGTCATGCCTGAGTATATATATATGGTATATTTAATTCTATTGCCATTTAGTGAACCAACATCTCTCTGAAAAGCCTGTTCATTTGAAAGTGTACAGAAAGACCCATTTTTCTTATGTATGGTTAATCCCTCCATGTACTTCATGGCAGGGTTTTGACCTTTTCACATTATACCCTTGTAATGCTTGTGAGCAACTTCAAGCAGGTGTAAACTTTTAAGACAAGAGATGTGCAAAGGAGGAAAGGTTTGCCTGCATAATTACTGCAGCTATGCCTGCACATTTTCCTTTTCTTTGACAGAAAGTGTGGTGGGTTGGTGGGGTAATTAAAAGCTACCTATATCTATTAATGCTTGATTTTTCTAGATTTGTTTATGCTGTGGGTGCCATTAGAAGAACAGTAGGTATTACGTGCCTGCCTGTGATTTTTTTTCTTGAAATCCTACAGTTTCTATGCTAACAGAGGAGGACACAATCTCTATAAATTATTTTTCATATAATCTATTATTTAGCGATGGAAGATCTCTACATATGATTTCAAAATGTAAGCACTGCTCTTATACCTCAAAATCAGAAAAGCTGCTTGATAGATGCACAGCATGTAATGCTTGTTCCAGTATCTCTTTGCATTGTTTACTCACCTATTCTTACGCAAGTTGGTGATTGGCTGAACTAATGACAAATGGTCACCTTTAAAAATGATCCTTTATACAAATGTAAAAAAAAAATGCCACTATTTGGAGAACCATTTATCATGACATTCTCTTAGAAAAGCACCTCAGAAAATGTGTTACTACTGTATTAATGTGGGAGAATTCCAACATGATGTTGCAGTGCAAAACATATTCTGATTAATGACAAAGAGGAAAAGTCAATAAGTTTCATCTGGCAGAAAACACATAAACTATCCATTTTAATGGGTGGCACAAATAATTAGGCATGTGCTCACTAACTGTATCTATGTATTCTACTATCTGTATATTTTCTTAACATTTACAGTTGCGGTTGAAATTTTTCCCAGGTTTCATCGTTTTGTGCCCCTTTATGAAGGAAAAACCAATGACACTGATTTTACATTATCCTGGAATCAGCAATCAGTATGCTAGAATTGCTAGCATCAATGTAGACCAACCTGCCAAAACAGTGTATAGATTGCATCATTTAAAGCAATATGCAAAGTTTTCAGTATATACTTCCAAAGTTATTTTATATCTGCTTAATTACTCATGTCTGTGATGTGCACCAATAACTAATAATAGCATTTAGCAACCCAGGTCGTGAGCTACAAGTGCTGCTTGCATTTATGGCCACAAGAAAAGGATGCATGCTAGATATCATCTTTTAGTTTTAGGGCCTGAATCAACCATTTAAATGGCATGAATCCCAGAGTATGAAACAATATTCAATTTTAATATAAAGCTGAACACATCTTTTTGAATTACAGTTCTTCTTCATTGTTACTAGCAAGTGTATTTCTTCAACTTGTATTTATAGAATTCCAGTTTTTTATATGACCAGTTAAATTCCTGATTATTAATAGTTATATGAATTCTGTGTCTAATTGTTCCTATCCAAGGGTATCAAATAGAAGAATCCACATTATTTATTGTACAATTATATTATAAGAACTCTTTATGAATTTCAGAATTATGGAGCATAAATTGAATGTATAAATCACTAGAAGTGTGTCTATAGGTTACTGTCTCTCATTTTAGGTCAGGAAGACAAGAAAACTGTTATGTATGCCTATCCAATTCCCTAATAAGCAGGCAAATTCATATTTCAGTAATTACAATGCAGTGCAACATAGAAAATGTACCATTCATTCATCTTTCTTAGTTGGTGGTAGTTCAAATGGGTGTAAAATGATTACACATTTCTTGCTGAAAGATTGAAGGAGAGATCTCCCTGTAACCTAATCAAACTTCTCACCACTCAGTAAAACTATTGTCTTGAGTCACCCCTGAAACAGGATCACAGGCACTATGTAATTTATTCAATAAACAAAACAAAGTATGGAATGCATATCTAAATTATGTTAGTGACAAAGGATATCTGGTTAACAGCAGGCTGGCTAATATAAGTGGGAATAAAGAAATCTTGCAGAATACTTTTTATAAACAAGTATAAATGGCATGTCCTCATTCTAATTTTTACTTGTGTATTTTGCAGCCAAGTGGATGTTTCGGGTTAGTATAACTTTTTGTTCTACTGAATTATGATAAGAAGTCAAACCTAATGATATAAACTAATACTAAATGGGCATGTAGAAAACTGGCAGTGAGACATGCAGTGACACCAGGTATAGAATGAGAAAACACATCAAAGCACTGTTTTAGAATTCAGTCATTTTATTACAAGAAAGAAAATCCATTCTGTGCTTAAACTTCATATCACTAAAGTATAAATTAAATAAATAAATACTAAGTTATTTATAGAAATATGTTTACAATAAATAATTAACATTTCATCTGAATAATACATACAGAGAAGTATCTATGCAGTCATGATCCAAATCATGGACACAGATATATGACATATGGATTATATCTCAAAAAGGAAGCCATGAAACAGAAGTGAACTCTGTGGATTCTCATAAAAATTCACTAAAATATTGTCAGCAGTTTATGGAGATTTAATTACTTTCTCCATGTTTATGAAACACTACAGCAGTTTGTCCAACATGAAAATGACACAATAGATACTACGACAGCAATAAATTAACAATAATCATATATATGGTCACAAAAGTAAGTTGGATTGCCTAATATAGGCAGTCTTATTGTATCAGTCATATAAACTACAGTGATCTTCTTTTTCCAACATTTGTAAGGTTCCCTGCACTATCACGACTGTTCGTTTTTCCAGTTTAGCAAAGTGGCATTTACTTTCAGTGAGTTACTTATTAAAGTAAAGTTTATATGCTAGTATCATTTTTTTCCTTTCATTGCTTTGGACAGCAGTGTTGATGGCCAGCAATGTTAAATACACATCACTGCAGTCCTCCTATAATAATAAATACCACTATCTCCAGCCATGTTCACTTCACTGGGAATGGTGCCTGACAATGAGGTAATAGTCACTTTGAAGTGGCATCATTTTTATGGAAGTACAACAGTAATGTATGTTACATATCCTAATCTAACTCAGGATAGGATTTGTGAGAATATAGTACTTCATACCCTTAGAAAGACAATGTGAAGTCCACATAATCAATCGTGTGGGGCAATTAAAGTGCAGCAAGTTCATGCCTTAGGCCATGGTGGGAATGATCTCCACACACTGAATATTTGCAAAGTACAGATTAAAAAAAACTGTAGCCCATCCCTTGTAAGAGTATTATAGTTCACTTCCTCATCTTACTTTGGACTCAGCAACTGAGTCAGTTTATTTCAAGAGTACTAGTGAAAAAGTGTTGACTTGCACTTGTGATCTACACCTCAGGCAATGTTCTTTTCTCTGCTTCATTAACATGTGAGGCCCACAATCTGGAAGTTTCTTTGTCACATATAGGTATATAATCATGAAGGAGACTGTACATGAATGCAGATCATCATTAGTACCTACAAATATGTAGGATAAAAACACATTCCAATCACAGAACAATGAATAATGCAAACTGGTGTTAGCACAAGTAGTAAATAGAAGGGTAAAATGCAAGTTTTGTTTATAATATGATTGAGTCTAAAATGCCATTAATTTTTACCAGTAGTTACACAGCCAAAATTCAAGCATTTTAGCAGATCTTCCAAGGAACATGGAAAACAGTGGTCATGGATCCTGCTTATGGCTGTGCCCAACCCAAATATACCCACACATTATCTATGAGATTTTTAATGCAGGACAGTCTTCCCTTGTCTAACATATTACATCACCCTCACCGTGCGTATGCACGCACAAACACACACACAAGTACATGCACACACAAGGACCCAGTGTTTAAACCATATAACAATGGATGCATAAAACTGATAATTCAGTAGTGCAATTTAACCCAGAATTACTGTCTGGTTATGAAAAAATACTACTTCTAAATCAAAACAGGCATCTATTTCATAGGATATGTGGTGTTTTATCATCAAATAGATTTTGTCCAACTCATTATTCAGTTTTATTCCTTATGTTAAAACCTGATTAGTAACTTGATCTCTTCTATTAAAATCTTAATGCCAATTCTGTTTTGAAGACTATATTAGTTGTGAAATGGTTATTGGTGGAGAAGGGGTTATTTTGACATAAAATAATCATTAATGATGTAGTACACATTTCCTTTGTACAAAGTCCATTAATTAGTGCACAACAGACATTCTATTACTTAAGTTATATCTGTTTTTTTCAGTTTCAGGAAGGCAGTATTTAACTGAAGGTATTTAGTATTGTGCATTATGTCACACTAGAATATGTGTATGCTAGACATGGAGATCTGCTTCCATTTCATGAATCCTTATATAATTACCTTAATCAAATTTTGCTGTGTCCCAATTACAAAAAAAAAAAAAAAAACAGAAAAAAAGGATTCACTGAATCTGTACCAGTTGAAATATGAGTGTCAATGATTCTGGTATGTGTGTGTGTGTGTGTGTGTGTGTGTGTGTGTGTGTGTGTGTGTGTGTGTGTGTGTGTGTGTGTGTGTGTGTGTGTGTGTGTGTGTGCGTGCGTGTGCGTGTGTATGTGTGTGTGTGTGTGTGGTTACACAATGAACAAACTAAGCACTGGAAGGAGATACACCTCCTATACCAAAGTTCCAAAAATGTTCAATTAACATATGACCTCTATAAAATACATTTTTTTTAAAGCTGATGTTCTAGCATTCTCTCAAGAAGTTGTATGTCAGTCACTATTCACCTGGTAGGATTGAAGTGCACTTCTTTGCCATAAATCTTAGTCATGTCAGACCCTCTCAGCTGTGGATGTCATTATCTTATATCCTCAGTCCCTTTAATTGGGAGTCCAGAACAAACAATGTATATGACAAAAAAGGAAAAAGGCAATTCTCAGAAGAGCTCAGTATCACTGCACACAGCTGGCTAGGCCTTTTATACTAGTAGACCTGGATCACTCCTCCACACAAGGGCATAATATGATTTAATGTCACAACTACATAATATGCTTTAGTGTCATCTTTGAAAGAGTGACATTTACCCCGAGTCTATTGCTCTTGGTTTTGTGAAGCATGAGCCACTAGACTGTACAGGAAGCAGCCTCGGCCACTATTTCTTCTGCTTCTACTGTGTCATCTTCTTCTCCATGAAGTTCTTCTCAGCGTACTTACTGCTTTGCTCCTTTAGGGTGCTACGCTGCAGAGAAGTGACATCTTATGAAGCCTGGTCTTCTCATACAAGAACAGCTGCCTCTGACAGGCTTAGCTTTTTTGCTTTCTAATGAGGTTTTGCCACAAGTAGATGAATTTGCTTGCTCCAGGCAAAGTGGCTTTTTGCTTAAGAAAGTATCCAGATTGCAAATGTGCAATTTTCCTGTAGGTAAAGAAAGATAATATTTGGTCAACATCTGTTTGTATAAAGTTAAGAGTTGAACAAACTTATGGAGTTATTTGCTAAATGCGTGTATTTTCATTGAGAGCTTTGGTTTATGCTAGTAAGGATAGTATTTTTCAGAATACTGCAAAACTTTTACCTCTTTATAGTCTTTGTTTTATTAACATTTGTTTATTTTTATTCCCATTAATGAAGGGGCAAGAAGAACTAAAGTTAGGGAATATCTGACAACCTTTTACATTTAAATCACCAAATTAAAATACCTCTGACATTTTTGATTGTATGACATGTCTGTGCAGCTTTCCAGTGATGAATACATGGCTTTTGCTAAACAAGAGTTGAAGTTTACTTCACCCCATTCTGTCTAACATAAGTTCTATGTATCTTATGTAAAATATATTCATCTACAACACAACATCTCAGCAGTTCATATAAAAACATGCATTTGCTAGATTTTATATCAAATAAATATTTTTGGAAAAATTACCTTAGAATGCTTAGCAGGCATAATCCTTGCTGAATCTTTTTGCAATTTCTTTGATGTTTCTTTGACTTCTTAATAGTTTGCTCAGCCTCAGGACTTTTAATATTCCTAAAAAAGACCAACAAAAAGAAGGGGTTAATTTCAACTTGTGCTGAGAGTTACTGAGTTTGCCTTACTTTATAAACTGTAAATTAAAAATAATGACCCTTGAAACTTCAGAAAAATAACCATCTCTATCGATAAATATCTTAAAACTTTACTAGGGCTCTTAGATCACATACAGGTAGACTGTTTGGTAACTAAGGTACTGTACCTTTCATTTTATCATCTACTTTATGTTTTTATTGTGTGTTTTTATTTCAAAACATTTATAGCTCTACTGCTCTAAAGTTATGACCTTCGCTCAGACTGTCCACACCCTGCCCAAGAAGGCAACATATGTTTAAGAAAAGAACAAGACAAACAATGTTTCCAGCATTAAAGGCCCCCTTCACACTTTTCCAGACATTTTTCAACTTTTTTGTTGACATTAAACAGTTTCAGTCTTGTCAAAGACTAGATAATGCTAACAATTCAGCTAGTGCTTTGGACAGTCTCCTTTTATTGTGTCTCTCACTGATTTGTGTAAATATGCAATCAGCCTTTCATACCAATTATTTTTCTTTAGAAAGTGTGCATTTCATAAGTATTTTGGAGATCTGACTATGATTATTATTACTATTTTTCACTTACACAGGTTCTGTAGTAATGTCCAACATTCCAACATTGGTATATATCCGTATGTCCAGATATAGCAAGTTTCCTGATTAATAATTCCCATGAATATCACAAAAGTGAGAAGACAGGAGAAAGCACTACAGCTACAGATGTATTTAGCCAAACATTCTCAGACATATTCCCAAGGGGTATGTCTGCCTCTGAATGCATCTTTAAATTTAGGTTGACTATCTCGCACCAAACTAACTACACAGAACTAGTCTTACCATGTTTTTAACTGGCAGAATTCAGTACAGGTGTTATCCTTGAAGTCTGTGCACTCACATCTGTTCAGAGACCTTCTTCTACGGCGATGTCGTGGGCCACCCAGGCCATAGGGCACAGTCTTTCTAAAGGAGAAGCAGGTTCAACATTAGTTCCCTAATGCAAATTTATCTGCAATTTACATTATAAATACATTGACTGCAGCTGTTAACTAGTCCTTATCGTTAACCTGAACACAAGTGAAATGTTAACTTAGATTTTGCTGTCATAAAATGAAAACTTGTCATGCTTGCTGAAATAACATTATGATGCAGTTTTCAATAGTTCTGTCTGTGCAGAACACTTCATTTAAGTAACAGCAAGCAAATGCATTATCATGTAACTTTGCTAAAATCTATGTTTCATGTACTTCAGTGAGCCAAGTTGCATTAGAGTACAGGCTATGTTAATACGTAAATACAAACAGGAAGCTGGAAAGTCATGTTTAATCCTCTCTGTTTGTAACTATCTTCTTTTGCAACTTGATATTTGCCAAGAACTCACACTACCTGCTCGCTACATACCCCATCATTGACTAACACTGTTCTGCCATGTCCTGAGGTATGCTGATCCATCAGTTTGAAAAACACATCTCCTAACAGTATTTATTTTCTCCTCTTTTAGCCATATCACCATGCTCATCTTCTAACCCCTCTTTTTCCTTCTCAGTAATTATTATAACTATGGGACAGTGTTTAGAAAACATTCAAATTCAAGACTGAATTGTTTGTTGTGTTCTTTTTTTCCTGAAAACTAGCAAAAACAGTTCTGCAGATCAATTAATCTCCTACTCTTACTTATCTTGAACTTTTCAAAGGTCTAGATCTTATTCTCTGTTCATCCTTTCTTCTAGACAAAGAATTTGTGAAATGCATTTCTACTTGAAAAGTTTTATTATGGTAGCTCTCATTTAAAACCACTCAAAATAAATAAGTAAAAACTTTTTTACATGCAGTTTCCTATGCTGAATAACTTGGGAAAGTGTTGAAATAGAAATCTTATTAAGGCACTCAAGATTTGGAACTTGGGCAACTTTGCTTGCTTTTAATCTTGACCAATAGGTGGCAACCTTAGCTCCCTCAAACAAGATAAATTACAGTTGCTATGTGTTTCGAGGAAATGCTTAATTTTACCAGGCTTGCCATCTAGTGCACAACCCAAGAACAACAAAATAAAGTTGCAAGTTTGACTTGACAAGCTGCGACTGCAGAAAAACTCAAGACTGTGCACAGTATAACTCAGTGCAAACAGACTTACTAAAAATAATTTCAGCTGACTGTGACATTACTAAAGCTTTTTTTAACTGTGTAGCTTTAATATTCAAGTGGCTACAGACAAAAGATTGTGATATACGAACAGACGATCACAGAAGTATTCTACCATCCAAATTATATCCATCTTCGTGATGGTATGCCATATAAAATAAGATCTCTTATAAGGTATTTTTAACTCGTGTATTAATTGGCATAAGGACACATTTCAGCCAAAGCCCAATATTTACCCACAGCCTCTTTGATTTTATATTAAAAAATTGTTTTGCCTTATATGCTAATGTATTATTAACATTTCATGATGAATATAAGTTAATTTTGTCAGGACTCTATAATACATCATATGAGAGAAATGAGCCAAAATGTTTCATTGACTAAATTGTAACTCAGTCATTAAGGTTTAATAAATGTCAGCTACATATCTTCTTTAGATCAATTTGTTGCATACATCATACTGTCCCTTGCAGTTGTTTTATTCTACCATTGTGTTAAACATTACTATAAATACTAGGTTCCTATTATATTGCATCAGACTTCACTATGTAAATATTCATATTGAGAAACAAAATCCTGTAACTACATATTCTTGCTTATTTATCTAGAAGCCATGTAGGTAGTGAAGTGCTTTATTCTTACAGAAGCCTAGACCTGACTCCATTTAGTAATAACCATATCTATATCACATCAATTTATTTAACATATTTTAAAAAATATGATACTTTTTTTCTGGAAATGTTTTGATTTTTTTTACTGCCTTTTCAAATGTATCACCATGAATCTGCAAAATGTGGGATATTCACAACCAATGCAGCCTGTGGAACAGCATACATAGAAACACGGCTGTATTACATAAAATAGCCATTGTTTTGATACATACCCAGGAGTGTTGACCCATATAATGTCCAGATGACAGAAGTAGACGCACTCGGTGTCATCACCATTATTGCAGGAGCAACGCTTGACTCTTTGCAGAACATGTTGTCCATCACCTGAAACAGTTTCAGAGGGTCTTGTCTGCTGAATTGCTGAAGCTGCATGAAAAAAGAGAGAAAAACACAGCGGTTAAGAAATTTGGGAAATCAAGTAAAGAGACTGAATCATGCAACTCTGCAAAGCAAATAAATTATGACACATTGTCATAAACAATTAAGTTGTATAGCATCCAGAGGAAGATTATGCAGTATGATGCATGACATTGAAAGTAACTTAGTTCTTTACAGTTAATTCTGATTCTTATTAGCTCATTAAGATTGTGTGTGTGTGTCACACTAGTTTTATAAGGGGCTTATACCTCAGCAAAGTCCCTACACAGGGGTCCAGATGAGGCAAGGAAGATATGGCACAAGATGCATCAAACGCCTCTGTGAAGACTACTGAAATGTAAAACAGACAACTCAAATAAACAAAAGCACCCATACTAAACATCTGACAAGGAATCTATGTGTGTAAAATGGTGCAGGTGTGACATTTTAGATGCCCAAGGCATACATCTCAGCTATTCAGACTTTAGCAGAATGCCCACATATCTGCCTCATATTTTTGGGCTTTTGTCCCCCAATTATTTCAGGTTTTGTCCAGATTTTTTGCACTATGAGGTTAAGAGATGGGGTTCAATGTAACTTGGCTTCAAACAAAATAAGTGAAACATAGCATAGGAGTAATGAGCTGTAAATAAAAAAGGGAGTGGGATCATTACAAAGTGGCTTCTGTCATTTGCAACAATCCAAACAGTGCAATCTGCAAAGACTATGGTGTCATACCTCTCAACCCCCTTAGAGCAAGTAATCTGGACAAAGCTATAAATAAAAGGGGGACAAAAGCCCCAAAATAGGAGTAATGTGTTAAATATTGTTCTTACAAACTTAGAAAGTTGATACAATAACAAGTTTTGCATTAGCATGACATTTCTGAAGGTATGAAGTCTGAAATTCAAATGTCTGTGATTACTTTCCATCTTCAATATTTAATAATTGTCACTCATTTGCCAGAAAACCACAATTTTATGAAAAACAGACAAACATGAGGTAAAAACCTGGTCATGCTGTGAAAATCTGTACAACTGGGAGGTATGCTAGGTGTATCAACAAGTCATTCTGCTGTAATAAATTCCAAACTTCTGCTAACGTCAGGATTTTACATTGCACACTGACTGCATTGTGGCAGTTGATTTAAACGTACAGCAGGCTGCTCAACTAATTAACACCTAAAGATTGAGTCATAACATTTTCTTTAGAGTCATTTTCACAACCTAGACTGTGGAACACTTCTTATGGAATCAAATTCAGAGTAAGAACCCCCATAAGTGAGCTCTAAAGAGTCCTGCAGTGTTATTAACTAATTAACACCTGCCCCTTTTTTGACATATAGTCTTCATTTAGGCAGCTGTTTGACAAATATAAATAATTAAAAAGTAAAAACCAAATATTTCAAATGGCAAATGTGATACTAATTTTCTACTAAATATTGCAAAACATTTTATCTGAAACTTGCTAACTTCATATGAAACAACACTACGGAATCTTATATTTACCCAAAACTGTGTTGTGTTGTATCATGCAGTCTCCCCTTTGGTACTAAGTGCCCGAGTTTGGTTATCTCAAAATGTGACAACCTAAGCTAAGATCCACGCTAGACTGGTTAAAATTCTGTAGTACTGCACTGCCTCATCCCCATGCGCAGAGAGTTGTCTGTAACTTTATAAAAATACAGTCTTGTTTGCAGCTTCCCAGCTCCAGTTATTTCTTTACGTTTAAAGCAGACACAAGTCTGAAATATGACTCCAAAGAAAATAAAAATTAAATCTAAAGCTCTAAAACATATTACAAGATGTCAGTTCCACTACCAAAGACATGTTTCTGTTAATATTATCCCCACCCAACAGAATTTGCTTTAGTAAATCTTTTTTGACACATTTATCCTCCGGCTGCGCAAAAGCATCCCCATTGCCTTTTCTTTTCATAAGTAAGACGCTATTATTACGTTACAACTGTCTCTGGTACAGTCCAGTAGTGTAACATAACGTACACTGTGGTCTGCTTAGCTTGCAGTGGAATGTTGTCAAGCACTTTATGAACATAATTAGGTGCAATGCAAGAAATCGAAAACTATTGCAAAGGAGTAATGGGAAAGTGTTCTCACATTTATGCACTGTCAGTTTGTCTTAAGCTCTTCTGCGTTGCCGCATTGACATGTGCAGTGGCTTGCAGCTGCATAGCTTTGCTAACTTAGAAATGACAACTCACTAGACAAGTGTCTAACTAGTTGATAATCTTACACGTGAGTTGACTGCCGCAATGGTAACTTCATGCCTCACAGAGCCAATGGGAGAGTGTTGTGGAATGCAAGTCTGTGTCAAACGATTAACTGACAGCTCTTCTAAACACCTAACTCAAGTACCTGAAGTAGTACAGTTCGCATTCTCAGTTTAGACAGAATGAGAAGGCACGATACCATGCCACAATATAAGGAAAACTGCACAATATCCATTGTCAGATCAGGACCCACCTTTCTCCAGCAGAAATAATAACATGACAAATGCTGCGACGAAGCTGCTACAAGCGGATTGTTTTAGACCAAGTGCCATTTCTGTGTTATACATTCCAGTCCAAGTCTTGGGAGCTTTTTCTCAGTTACAAATAATGCAAACCCATACAGTTCCTTGAATGTTTAGCATCAACCAAAGCCGCTACCATATATAGCCCTCACTGTATGACGTAGAAGAAGACACCCAAAGAAATTCCAGATACGCTCCGCCCCTCAGTTGAATTCCAGCGGTTCAGCAGACGCGGTCAGCCTCGAGCGCTTAGCCCTTCCCTTGGGGGCGTGGTCTTTGCAGTCGCGCTTAGCGCGTGTGCCTTCTCTGCCACCTGCCTTTGCTGTCAATGTAGCATCGCTAAATCCTCCCCTGTTGAGCCTTACTCAGCTCCTCCAAGCGTTTTCTTCCTCCCATCCCATGACTTACCTCGAGAATCATAAATGGACCACATGTCTTTTCACTAGACCTATAGAATTATTATGTACTCTGTCACAACTCAGAAATAGTTAACTTAAAACTGAAACTGCATAAGTCTGTCCTTTAAATGCATATTTAACAGGTTAAATTTCTTCAAGTGAAACTTCATTTGACATTATGTCAGTTTTAAGTTGCTCCAAACGTCTGCTTTCAAAGTCTTGTGATTGGGGTGTGTTGCTTTCCAGCAGCTTAAAGAACTGTCGAGAAAATAACTCGCACATATATACATACCTGTTTCGACCTTTTCAATTAATACAGTTTTTTGCACAACCCCATAGATTGTTCACTAAATCATACACCTACTTATTGCAACTATAAAAAAGTATGAGGAAGCCGTTTGTCTGTTTTAGCAGCACAGTATTTCAGCTTCTGCACCCGCAGGTCTAATTTTCATTTGTACAAAGATGCTAGAGGGTCCAGCGTGTGCAGAACAATGGCTACGAGTATGTTCAAAAATATAATGTGGTCCGTAATTTTGTGTGTAGTCGTTTCCCGTGTTATTAGCTTGTGGAGCTTTTGGAATTTTCCTTCCATATGTTGAATGGTTCATACTACTGTTGGTGGGTTGCTGTTGGTAAATAAATAAATAAATACTAAATAAATTAAAATGCATACAAAGTACACTTTCAACATAGCCATTTAAATTCATTGTTATGGGAAAAGGACACGGCCGGACCTTTCAACTGATATGATTTAGGCAATGGCGCTCTGATTTTGGCAAGTAGATTTATCCCTACATCTCATAGATTTATGAAGTCAGTGATCGTTATTGGGCATAACATATTAAACAAAGCAACTAAGCCTATATGAAGAGTAGTCACTATCAATCACTATATAAGATAAAGCGAAAGAGAACGTCTATTGCGAAAAACACATACTCCTCTTTCTGACCCTTTACTATGATTTTTAATGTTCAGATGTGAGAGGCATGGGCACGACTGTTGAGATACGTTGAGGGGTATTCCCGCTGCGGATAGTGGTAGTCAAATTAATTAACTTTCTAGACAAAATAAACCCTTTACTTTGATGCGCTAACCTTGGTGAAGAGACTCAGAGGCGCTAAACTCCGTAGCTGCATTTAACTTTGCAGAAAGACTATAATTGCTGTGCCTCAGTTTTTTACCCTGTCCCTGGTAAAAGTTTTCATTTTCTTCTAAATTGCCGAGGACTATAGTCAGTCAATAATGCCAGATGATTCTCAAAGTTCTAATAATTAAAAAAAAAATACAAGTTGATGCAAAACTTGCTCTGTTAACTCTTTAAGTGTATTAGAGTAAAACATGTTTCCGATTTGGGGTTTTGCCCCCCATACCCCATTATTTTTGGCTTTGTCCAGAAATAAGTGAGCACAAACGTTGCGAGGTATGCTGTACGTCTATTCATAGCTCTCAACCTTCCATCTCCAAAATGAGGAACATCACCTCTCATAATGTGGAACAGATGGGCAAAATGTGGAACACGTACTAATGGCTTACTAACAACTTTAACTAAGAACCTCATAGGATGACTAAAATGTGATACGTTTACTTATAGAATATGTCTTTTAATGGAATAATATGATTCAGTTCTATTTACCATTGATATCAATTAAAATATTGCTAACACTGAATGTGTGACAGCCCTGTCAATTTGGAACTTCGAGGAACATGAACTTTTTAAGACCCCAAATGAGGAACGATCTTCGAAATGAGGTACACTTGAGAAGTATGTGTGTGTTGGGGAGAAATCGGAATTATACAAACACTTTAGTCTGAACAAAAAAACTAAGAGAACCCAAACATGTACCGTTTAGCTTTTAAGTGTCCCATCCTACTAATTGTTACTCTGTGGACTAGCGGCTGTTAAGCGAGATACTGTGGATCTCCGCCTGGTGGTTTTGGAAATCTATCCCAAGAAGAAAGCGGCATATAACAAACACCCTCTCTCCTCACTGTAGGAGTTTAGTAACCTGCTAGCTCTTTCGAATGACTGCAAACCTTAAATAAAGCCACGGGTTCACAGTTGCAGAAGCCGGGTACGACACACAAAAGGCACCATTACCAAAATACCAAACTGAAGAGTCACCTTCTGTTCATAGGGGAATACTCATATTCATATGAGAGGCATTAGTCCAAGCGGCCATACAAGTGTGCCGCCGTTTTCATCACAATGAGTATGTATGCATGTTTAATGCGCAGTTTCACACATATTGCATTACAGTGCCTGCAGAGTTGCATATCATAAAATAATGCATACCCTTTTAACTGCACAACAAGCAATGCCGAAATCTTCTGGATATGTAGCATACAACATTGCACTGTTTAAAAGCTACAAAACCAGCGCCACTTTAGCATGAGTACACCTCTCTGGTTGGTGCAGTACTCACTGTTTACCATTATCACATTTCTAGCATTATTGATGCCGTCTTGATAAGAGACAGAAGTATCTCAGGATACGTTTTAGTTCAGGCTTCGTTTTTAGTGTTTCCAAGAAAAGAACTTCATATGCTATGGAGTTTTTTGTATTATTACTTTTGCTACTTTAGCTCATAAAAATCCTTTAGTACTCTGTTATAGTAACGTTTCCAAACTGGGATATGTAGTTTTCAGCAATACAGCTGCACTAAGTTATTTTTGCAAAATTCCGGTATTTCATCTGTGTGACTATAAAGTCAATCATGTCATTACAGTACAGGCATGGAGGAAGAAGGGCTACAGATTAAACAAAGCTTTGCGTCACACCAAAATATTACACCAGAATATATTTAGCAATAAAATCGTGCCTTTTTTCACTCTCAAAGATATTACCAGAACCTCGGGCATTCCTTAGTATGTAGACAATATTAAAAACTACACTGTAGTGCAGAGATTTTCCTTATCAATTCTTGGTCAACATTCCAAGTCTTGTATGTTGTACTTCAGTTTTCGGCAATCATTTTAACCTGCTGAATTTTATTTTTCAGTTTGTAATGTTCCGAAATCTGGACTGTCTAGCTTATTCAGCCTCATGACAAAAACAACAAACATTTTACTGTAATTACTGTCAAGAGTGTAAACTTCATTTTATGAACTGCATGCTCCGATGTCTGTCTTGACATCTAGCCTTTGACATGATCTACCAGGTAATTTACTCCATTCACTTCCCCTGCCCAATCCCACACAGTTTAGAATATACCTTTCATTAACTGAAAGTTGTCTTTATACATTGACATTGTGATTGTTTTGGGAGTTTTTTTTTCTGTGTATCCAACATGGCCATTCCACATGGTGTGTGTAAATACTGCCCACAACTAGAAAAATAAAAATCAGGTTTCCTTGATGCTTTTTCTTAGCTAATTATGTCTTCTTTAAATATTGTTATTCTCTTAAATGGCTAATGGAGTAATCCAGTGTACTTTTAGGTCTCTTTCTATTCAGAATATTTCATTTGAAAGAGGATTAAATCCTGCAATACTGAACAACTCAAAACTCATTATTTTAAAGTTTAAAGTCTGTGTAGAACTCACCACAGATGAAACACCATGGCTTTGTGCTTCACTATTTCACTCATGGAAGGTGTAATCATTTTCAGTAGCCACAATCTATTGCAAAGGCTGAAACTCCATATATGGTCCTTGTGACTTGGTGTCAGTAAACCTTTTAGCTCTTTTCAGACATTTTTATGATGCTGATCTCCCCATTAGGAAGGAGCTCTGTATCATTTATTATGATGTGGGTTAAAAGCTACATGTTCTGTTTTAGCTGCATTCTCTTGGCATGAAAATGTGAGTTTATCTGAATTTGACTCATTGAAGATAATTACTTAAAACAGTTGTCCCCACTGCAGCGGACCAACTTCCACTGATGCTTCTCCTGGATCTGAGATGCTGGAAGTCACTCTTGATATCCCCCTCACTTAACCTGAAATTGTTCCCCTTTGTCTGAGAGGAGTCTGAATCACTATGTGACATATACCCTACTCATTCTGTACCACCAGTGCCTGACATATAACGATGTGAATCCATTCAGACCAGCAAAATCTATCAGTGTGCACCCCTGATATTTCCGAGCAGAAGGTCCCTCTTCTCCTCACACCTTTGAGGAATTATATCTTGTAACACAGTGAAGGAAAACAAATTTCCTGATTTTTCTGTCTGTCTTTTTTTCATCTGTGCCCACATATTATTTTGGAGAATGCTTGATTATCCAGTGATGTTTGAAATATGGGGCAGCTATTTCCCCTGAAATAAAGTAAAATTGATCCATCCACTGCCCACTTTTTCCCATGGAATTGGGGTGTCACCTTTAATAGTAACAATCATGTGGCTAGCCCTGCCACATTTGATCTTCCATACCCCATCTATGGCCAATTTAGAATGACCAGTCTAGCTACTGCATGTCTTGGGAATGTGAACACTGAGAGGGCATGCAGACGATACAGGAGACACCCCTGCCAAGAAATGAACCAGAGACGCTCTTGTTATGAGATGACAACACTATCTCCTGTGCCAGTGTGGCGCTGCTGTTTGAAAATTCTTCAGAATCTTACTACTGTTTAATTTATATATCTTACTGTTTTCTAGGCCACGGTGGTGCAGCGGTTAGTTTTGTCACTTCACAGCAATAGGTTCTCCTGTTTGATTCTTGACTGGAGCGCCTTCTGTGTGGAGTCTGCATGTCCTCCCCCTGGTTGAGTGATGTTTAAAGACATGCAGGTAGGTGCGTGCGTGAATGGGTGTGCCTTCCTTGAAGGTTGGGCGTTGGGCTGGCAACTTGGCACCATAAAAATACACTGCTAATCATTAGTGGACTGGAGTTCCGCTGTGGCGACCCCTAACCGGGAAAAGCTGAAAGACTTTGGTACTGTTTTCTACTTTATTGTTTTGTTTTAACTAGATATATGGATTTCCATTGCAATCTAGATTACTGTAAGTAAGTATGTCATACAAAGCATGCAGATAAACTTACGAAGCAGCATTATGCACACACATAAATAAAACAAGATTGACATTAAATGGCAGTGACTGTTATGTATGCAGGTCTGTTTACATGTGAATGATTCTCTTTTATTTGTTAATTTTATATAGACCACTCATATATACCAGTTATACAGATAGCCCTGGAATGAGTTGCAGGTAACACAACACAGAGTATATGTGTTTACAGATTCAAATGTAAAAAGCAGTGATTATTGACAATGCATATTATGTCACAACATGCACTCATCTGTGAATCAAAGATATTTATACAAAGCAGAAGACAAGTGAGCAAAAATGGCAAAGCAGTAGAGCATTTTTTTTTACTAAGCTCATGTTAGGGAAGTAAGACTGTGACAGTGATGGTTTCATCAGTCATTGTAATGCATAAAGCCCAGAAATGTGTCACAGTGACAAGGAATCCAAAATGCAAGACCAGCAGTCATACTGGAGATATTTGTTTAGTTCCATAGCAGGCAACCCCTGTCTTGTATTTTCTCTCCCAGTGTGCAACCTCAAAGAGTCTGACTCACAGATGTTTTGTTTTGCTAATATCCTACATCCTTTAAAATGCATGGAATTTCAGGACTGGAATTCTAAACATTTTTATATTGTCGGCACTTACCATTTATGTTGCTTCCTGTGTTACGCTTCCTAGTGCTGTAACAACTGTAAGCAGGATGTTTTTCATTACTTTTTTTCACTTCTATTATTTGTCAGTTGGGTACTATTGTGTTTTGTAAAATTCAACTTACAGTTGTGTTACATTCAGTCAGATGTCATAGTTCAATTGTGTGAGTGGGATTTTAATATATATATATATATATATATATATATATATATATATATATATATATATATATATGGGTTCATATACTAGATCAAATTTTCACTAATTAGAAATAGTGCATGGAATGCTCACTGCACCAAAAGTGCGCTTAATCGAAAGTGCACTTACGCGAGGTTCAGTACAATGAACAGGTGTTGCACTGAACTTTTGTGCAGTACTCACAGACCTTAGGGTTAGGGCACGGATCATAGTAAGGGTATAGCTCGTAGGGCTATCCCCTTACCATGACCCGTGCCCTAACCTTAAGGTCCATGACAACTGCAGAGCAGTGGAGGACATTGCTATGTCCTCCACTATGGTGCGATAGTCACGAACCTTAGGGTTAGGGCATGGGTTAGGGTAAGGGAATAGCTTTACTAACTATCCCCTTACCCTAACCCGTGCCGTAACCCTAGGGTCCATGACTATCGCACCATAGTGGAGGACATAGCTTGTTTTTTATGTCCTCCACTGTGCTGCTGCGTTTTCGGTGATGTGCACTTACTCAAAAGTTCACTTTAGTTAAAGTGAACGTTCGCAGAAGTGAGGCTTCCTATTACAAGTTCGAAGTAGTGAACTTTCGTTCTTGTAATAGGAATCTATATGTATATATATATATATATATATATATATATATATATATATATGTATATATGTGTGTGTGTGTGTGTGTGTGTGTGTGTGTGCGTGCGTGTGTGTGTGTGTATATATATATATATATATATATATATATATATATATATATATATATATATATTTATGTATAGGTTCATAGGTAGGTACTAGGCTATCAGCGCCTTGGGGCCTATATAAGCCTAGCCAAAAAGGTTCCCTGGCTTTCGCCACCCAAGAAAATTATTTTCCTGTGCCATTTTCGAGCAGTGCCATAGAAGTGATCCCCAGGTCAATTTTTTATTTCCCATCCAGTCGTCAAGATTTTTCTTAAAGAGGGCCAATGAGGAGCTTTGCTTGACTTGAATGGATAGTTTGTTCAAGAGTATGGGAAGTCTCTGGGACAGGAATCTATCCCTCCAGCATGCTCTGCTTATTGTGGTGACATGGTTTAGGTCCCTGGAGCGTGTGGTTTGGAGAGATTCGGATTTCTTTAAGTGTAGCATGTCCAACAGCTCTGGGTTTGACATAACTTTACATGTTAGGCAGAGATCATCTCTGAGTAGGTGATATGTGATGGAGTAGAGATATAGTTTTTTGAGATGGTCTGCGTATGGCATCTGTTTGAGGCTGGTAATCCTCTTAGTGAGGTATTTCTCTAGCTTTTCCAATTGTTATAGATGTCTTGTAAGATTCATGCCAAATGGGGCATCGTACTCTATAATGGGTCTGATGAGGGATGAGTACAGGGGAACAATGACCTTTTTTTTTCTAGAAGAGAACCCTTTTGTGATGAGGTGTGCCATGTAGAAGGATTTCCTGACTACTGTGGTGATGTGGTTATCAAAGGAGAGAATACTGTCCACCTGTGTACCGAGGTGTCTCACCACACTTTCAGTGTTTAGTGAGCTACCGCCTATGTGGTATTTCATGGATACTTAGTTTTTCCCAAAGGGGCTGACAATGCACTTCATGGCATTGAGCTTGAGCCATGACTTTGACACCAAGCATTTGTTTCTGTGAGGCCCTTTTGTAAAATGTCTACATCATTAGGTGATTGTATTATGGCTCCCAGTTTGCAGTCATCTGCGAACTCTGTTAGCCAAAGACCTTCTGTGTTGGCCTGCACTTCAGAGAAGTAGATGCCGAACAGGAGAGGACCCAGGACCAAACCCCATGGTACTCCACTCATCACTTGTCTGAAGTTGGACTTGGAGTCAGCTACTTTTACTCTGTGGGTTTTGTCAGTGAGCCAGTTGGCCACCCATCTTGTGACACAGCGATTTATGCCCAGTTTAGTGAGTTTATCTATAATTCCAGAATGGGGCATGGTATTGAAAGCCTTGGAGAGGTCAAGATAGGCTGTGTGCACTACCTTACCCTCGTCTACAGCTCTGGTGACTGCTTCCATGAATCAGGTTTAGTAGACATGATCTACCTTTTACAAACACAAACTGTGTGGGGTCCAGAGTTTGGAGGTTACCTATATCTTTGTTTATAAGCTCCAAGATGATACGTTCCATGGCCTTGCAGACCAGGCTCGTCAGACTAATGGTGCGGCAGTTTCCACGGTCCGTGGTGGCACTCCCCTTTGTGGAGTAGGATAACCGTCACTGTGCACCATTCAATAGTCACATGTATTAACAAAAAAATGTTTATATATCTTAAGGCTAATTAACAACTGTGCTTTATATCAATTTTTGTTTCATATGTGAATATAACCACTTTGAAGTGTTTCTTGATATATAGCTATGATCAGAATTGATTTTCCACTGTGAGAGTATTCAAAATAATTTATGCTTGAGTAATTGTTATTTTGGCTGTAATCTTCTGATATTTTTCTATGATGAGATGATATAAGTAATCCAAAATCAGATCTCAAAATGGACATGCCTAATGCACTTGGCCACTTAAAATTAATTTTATTAACTAAAACCAATGAATGTGGTGTTTTCTGTTGTTATTAAAAAGCAACAAAAGATCTGTCAGTTCTGAGAAAACATGAGCCACATTTGTGGTTCAACAAACATACTTCTCAGCAGACAGAGGAGGTGTGTGTTTGAACCTTGGTCTGTATAATGGAGCATTCTAGACTATATGTGCTGTGGTGATTAATGTATGTGCAACAGAATTACATAACTGTATGTCAGATACGGAAGTTGTTATATGGACTATGGTTATTTATTGAAGAATGTTGCTGCATCAGCCATTAGTTCTATGGTAGATTGTTGCATTGACTTGTTTTAGCACTAGAGCTTTTAATTTTTAATTATCCAAAGCGGTAACTTATTTATTTATTTTGTTGGTTGCTATCCATGTACATGAGCTTGCCCTGCATCTCTTTTCAAGCACAATACAGACCCAAAAGCACAGACTTTCAAATATAGTAATTTATAACACAGCAAGCAGCATGAAGAATGTATGACTTTGATCAAGAGGAGAAATGCTACTTGAAACTGGCTGATTAGAGTCATGCAGATTATATGTCTCAAGCCATGAACACTTCCACTGACCTTTACGTTTTAATCCAACATTATTATTATTATTATTATTATTATTATTATTATTATTATTATTATTATTATTATTATTATTATTATCATTATTACTACCCGTGGTGGTGGTGCTGCGGTAGCATTGTCACCTCACAGTAAGACGGTGTCTGGTTCAATTCTCAGCTAGAGCATCTTCTGTGTGGAGACATGTGTGAATGGGCGTACCTTCGTTGAAGGTTGTGTGGCAGAGCTGGCAACTTGGTACGTAAAAATCAACTGCCATTCATTAGCGGACCAGAGTTCCGCTGTGGCGACCCCTAACCAGGAAAAGCCGAAAGATACAGCAATATTATTATCATTATTACTACTACTATTACTACTACTACTACTACTACTACTACTACTACTACTACTACTATTTTTATCCTTGCTGCCTGCCAGCAATCTGCTCTCCCACATTTGATTGGTTCCTTCATTCCTGAGGGAGAGAATTAATTGGAAGGAGACCACCATCCAGGTAACCATTAGTGTTTTTCTTGCTGTAGCCATAACCACTCATGGTGGCTGAGCTGCACACTAAGTTACTAAACACCAACAGAAAATTCCATAGAAGGTGTGCATTTCCCCAGACACACTCCATGAAGACAGTCACAAGATCATGGAGTGTATGGCCAAACACATGTCTTCCAGTCATACGTTGTGTGTCATACACTATTTATTTTATTTATTTATTTATTTATTTGACATTTGTTTACCAGGAAAGTCCGACTAGGTCAGATACCCCTTTTTAGTGGAGGCCCGGAGAGAAAAGCTCCAAACGATACATGAAAGTTAAGAAAATTTACATGAACAAGATAAAAAGCAAGTATTAAAGCACACATTAATAACAACTGAATTCTAATTAAGTACACAGAGGTAGATGCAATAATAAATATAAAGTAAGTACAGAGAGGTAGGTAAAATAATAAAACACACTAAATTAAAGTAAAGTGGTGCACTGCAAACTCCTTTTTTATATATATCAGCTTGGAGTAAAGTAGAGTGAGAATCAGAACATTAGATGCAAGCAGATGCTTAGAAGGATGGGAAAGTTAAGGGTGTAGAAGTATGGAAAGTCTGTTAGTCCAATATGCTAGTGGTTAGGAGATTAAATTCCTGTTTTAGGGATAGAAAGGAAAGCCCCTAGAGAGCGAATGGAGTTTATCTGTTATGGAAAGAGCAGGGGTAAGTATGGTGACATGGAAAATGTTTTTTTTGGGTGTGTTTGAAGTTGTTAAAGCTCTCAGTGGTAGTAATGTCTGTTGGCAGAGAGGTCCAGAGCTTGGTAGTGGCATGAGGGTATAGGCACTGGCCAGCTCTTTTGTTTGGAATGCAGACTGTTAGTAGTTGTTTGTTTTCAAAGCAGAGGGCTTTTGTAAGTATGTAGGGTGTTAGGACATATTTGAGGGCTGGACATCTATCAGCTGTATATATATATATATATATATATATATATATATAATTTTATGTGCAGAAGACAGCTGTACTAGGCTTAGGTGTTGTGTGAGTTTGAGACAATTTCATTTTTTCAGAGCTAAGCAGTAGTGGGAACTGTAGGGGTAACCTGTGGCAAATTTTCAATTTTATGGTAGCAGGACTGGAACTTGTTTTTAAGAGAAAATTGTAAATTGGTGTATAAGGGGAATGCATGTAAGAGTGAGGGAAGCAAACAGGTGTTGGCGAGGGTTTTTCTGGTGGATTTATCCAAGAAAGTTTTTTGTCTGTAGAGTGCTCCTAGTTTGATGTGTGTTTTTTAGTGCTATTGCGGATGTGGTGTTCAAAAGTTAGTTTGTTATCTATGGTTACACCTAGAAGCTTAGCTATGGGAACTGTTTCAATTTCTGTGTTATCCTGTGAGAATATTTTAAAGTCAGATGAGACAGGTTTTGTCAAGAAAAGCAAGAGTTTTATTTTTTTTAGGATTTAAAAGCAGCTGGGCTTCTCTCAGCCATGTCTCTATTGAGGTGAAGGTGACTTGGGTGAGTTGCTGGAGTTCTTGCATGTTACTGTAAGAGGAAATGATGGTAGTGTCATCTGTGTATTGGATAATGGAGCCAAGGGGTGTTGAGGTATGAAGGTTGTTGGTGCAAACATTGAAGAGTAAGGGTCCAAGTATGGACCAGTGTGGTATCCCAGTTATATTGGTTTGATATTGGGATAATTTATTTTGCAATTTGACACACTATTTGTGGTTGGACAGGCAGCTAGCAAACCATTGGAGGGATGGTGGGGTGCAGCCTATAATGGATAGCTGATGAAGAAGTTTGTTATGGGACACTGTGTCAAATGCCTTTGATAGGTCTAGTAGTAAGATAGAAGTGATATTACCAGAGTCAATGGATTTGGACAGTGTCCATGAAGGAGATTAGTGCAGTGGTGCTGTGTGATGGGTGAAACCATGTTGGGTAGGGGTAATTAGTTTGTTTTGGATGAGGTGGTACAGCAGTTGCTTATGTATGCATTTTTCCAGGAGTTTGGAAAAAGGAGAGAGGATGGAGATTGGTTGATAATTGAATAGTTTGATGGAATTGCTCCCTTTATGTAAAGGGGTGTTGATAGCCTTTTTCCAGAGGTTGGGGACAATGGACTCTGCTATAGAGCGATTTATAAGGATACTGACAGGATATGCTATGGCTTCTGCAGCAAGTTTTAAGTATTCAGGGGGGAAGTTGTCAGAGGAGTGGGATCATGGTTTTAGTTTTTGAAGTAGTTTTTGAATGAGAGAGGCAGGGGCAGGTTTAAAAGAAAAGGGGATAGAAGATGTGGCAAGGGTTTGTTGGGAATGTGAAGTTTTTTTTTGTTTGTTTGTGCAGGAGTCTTGAGATAAGGGTAGAGGGGGATCATAGATGGGGCTTGGGGTAGTTGTGGAGATGGGATTTGTTAACAGTTTGCTGATGCCGTTTATAAAGTGAGAGTTAAACAGGTTGGCTGTCTCTTATGGGGGGGTTTGTCAGGGTATGGTGATGGAGTTTGTTTAGATCCCGAGATAAGCAAGTTTGAGATGTGTTTCCAAAATAGTTTTGGATTGTTTTTGTGGTTTGCCAATTGATTGCAGAAGTGTGTTTTTTATCTAAGTTCACTAGTTTTTTTTGTTTTATTTCATAGCTGTTTATATTTGATTAGGTTGTCATCAGATTTGTTATTGTGCCATTAATTCCATGCTTTATCTCTGTCTTGTAGAAATTGTTTGGTATTTTTGTTAGCCAGCAAGCATGGGTAGTTTTTATTCTTTGGGTGCAGAGGGGAACTAGGCTGTTGACGGTGTTTAGAAATATATTGTTGAAGTATTCAAGGGCATCTTCTAGTGGTAGTGTTTTAAGAAGATTCCAGTGTGTATGTTTTAGGATTCTGTTAAACTTTTGCTGGTCAAAGTTTCTAATATTTCCAGTAGTTTTGTATGTGTGGGTTCTTGTAGTTTATGGAGTGGATCTTTATATGAATATGGGTAGGTGGTCACTAAATGTATTGAGTAGAGTGTGGGGAGCAGAGTATTTGTCTGTATTAGAAACAAGTATCCAGTCAAGAGTTGCACCTAGGGTATTGCTGTTATGCAGAAGGGTGTCATTGGTAATGAGCTGGGTATAACCACAGATGTTTATGCTATTAGTAGGGGAGTCAATAAGACTACAAGATAGTCATGTGATTATGGAGTGATATTGCCAAACACATCTCCAGTCTATATGTTGTGTATCATACAGTACAAGACAGTCATGTGATCATGAAGTGGAATGGCCAAACACATATCTCTAGTCTATATGTTGTGTGCCATATAATACAAGACAGTCATGTGATCATGAAGTGGTATGGCCAAATACATCTCCATTGTACACATTGTGTGCCATACACTACAAGACAGTCATGTGACCATGGAGTGGTATGGCCAAACACATGTCCCTGGTTTATACATTGTGTGCCATACACTACAAGACAGTCATGTGAACATGGAGTGGTACAGCCAAACACATGTCTCCAGTCTATATGTTGTGTGCCATACACTACAAGACAGTCATGTGTATGTCATGTGAACATTGAGTAGTACAGCAAAACATGTCTTCAGTCTGAATGTTGTGTGCCATACACTAGAAGACAGTCTTGTGATCATGAAGTGGAATGGCCAAACACATACCTCTAGTCTATATGTTGTGTGCCATATAATACAAGACAGTCATGTGATCATGAAGTGGTATGGCCAAATACATCTCCATTGTACACATTGTGTGCCATACACTACAAGACAGTCATGTGACCATGGAGTGGTATGGCCAAACACATGTCCCTGGTTTATACATTGTGTGCCATACACTACAAGACAGTCATGTGAACATGGAGTGGTACAGCCAAACACATGTTTCCAGTCTATATGTTGTGTGCCATACACTACAAGACAGTCATGCGTATGTCATGTGAACATTGAGTAGTACACCGAAACATGTTTTCAATCTGAATGTTGTATGCCATACACTAGAAGACAGTCATGTGATCATGGAGTGCTATGGTCAAGCACATATCTCCAGTCTATATGTTGTGTGCCATGCACTACTATTCCTAGTAGTTGTTGGAATATGCAGCAGGCTGGACTACTATCTTCCACCCAGGATAGACGATTTAGAACTGGCTGCTCACTCTCATCCTTCTCCACATGGCTTCTCCAGTGCCCAAGCCACTAACTGAACTTGTGTCATCTTGGCTGTAATCAGGCATTCATCCTTTTGTGCCATGTAGATTTGAGGCAATCCAGTGTTTTAGCCTAAACAAAGGTTCTACTAGATGTTCAATAGAAAAGGCAAGGAAACTTTGAGATTCCACAGGAGGCAACTCTGCAAGTAAAGTACAGCTATACCTTTTAACGTCAGTGCAAAGAAAAGCCACAACATCACTAAAACTAAGTTGCAGATGGTGTTCCTGGAATTGAGGGCTAATAAGCTTGAAAATAGAAGCCTGTGGTGTAATCTATGAGTTTTGAATCTGCTGGAAAATAGTAAAAGTCTGAACCCAGGTGATTATATAGTTCAGGAGCAAATACTGTGGGTTAAATATCTTTTAATAATCAAAATTCAAAGGGTTCACTGGATTCTCAACAACTAGTAATAAAACAATAATAATTACCACAGACAGCTAATCACCTTATTTTGGACTATACCAAGCCAATTTTCCTTACATACAGCACAGAAATACTATGTGAAGGGACAAGTTACGGGGGAAGATAATGTGCTACCGCATCAGTAGTTATTTAACTAAACTGTATAGAACCAGGAAAGTATTTGGGCCTTTCATGGCACTCCTGCTGCTTGCTATACATGCCTTGGGGAAAGCATGTGGCTACTGAGTGCAACTGTAAGCAGGGCACATGCCTCAGTAAAATGTAAGACATAAAGCGACAGTTGAAATATAAGAAAGTAACACAGTTTAAGAATGCAGATGTTGAAAACACAGAAAGGAAGTTGGGTCCTCACTGTTTACACCATGTTCAGGCTGAGGAGGGAACTGAAAAGAATATGGCACACATTTGCTTTACTCAGGAATACACATCAAATTAACCCAATCTGTGAAGAAATTAAATGAGAATGAAGAATATGAACTTTGTGCTGATACTGCTGACACCGTAACCATAACAATATAACTGAGTGTGAAGGAAACGACAACTTATGAAAGCTATCATAGAAAAATACAAGAATTGCTGTTGGGAAACTACCTATAAAGGAGGTACAAAGGCATTGAGTTTGATATTAGCTGAAAGTACAGGTTCAGTTTTTACATACTAAATATTTCTAAAAAAAACCCTCTTAAACTCTAAAGAAATAAAGTGCATGTATTTGCAAACTGAGCTTTTAGAAAAAAAGAATAAAATTGTTTATTAAACAGGAAGGTGTGCTAAAGCAAGAATAAATGGAACTAAAATGCAGAATGTGCTGCTACTACAGTACCTTTATTGAAATTTGATTTGATTGTTTGACTGGATGTTTTTCACAGTAAGTTTTAATCAAGCAGTTTGTCTAGAAGAATGCCCTACACCAAGAGTATAATACTTATTTGCCTTGCTTCCTGAGGGCCAGACATTTTCAAAATTAGAAATAAGTGAGGCTTATCAGCACGTTTTAGAATAGTCAGTCTAAGAAATATTTGACTACATTCATAAAGGAATTTTTTTTCTGTGAGTCCTTCTTTAGCATTTTGGACTGTTATATTTCAGAGGGATATGGCACATTCGGTCAGTGTGCGTGTGTGGGTGCGTGCGTGCGTGTGTGTGCGTGCATGTGGGGTGCGTTTGCGTGCGCGCGCGCGTGTGTGCGTGTGTGTGTGGTTCGTACATGTTGCAGTTTTCATGAGTCATATCCTACTTAAGGGAGATACACTGCTGGAACATTTGCAAAATATTGGAAAAGTAACGAGAGACTGGGGAATGCAGATCTTTGTGTCTTAAAATAAAGAAATGCTTTTTCTTTGCTTATGAAGGAGAAGAACAATACTTGGGACATGCAGCAAATGTACATAGTGTAGGCCCTGTAAAGACTAAAGAAACAATCTCTTGTAAAAGTTACTGAGTTGACAAAGTACTTGGATTTATTTGATTTCAGCAAGGCTTTACCAATACTAGTAGTCGTGTTAAATATTTTGCATTAATTATCACACACATATAGGGGCAATGAAAAAGTAAAAAAAAAAAGAATAATAATAAAGTCAAACACTAGCATAAAATACTGATGCTCATTATTCTGTTGGGAGAGGTTATCTTTCCCTGTGATGAGACTCTTTATGATAAAAGAGCTGTTTTTTTCGCAAACATTTTGGATGTTAATGAGACAGCTTTTAGTTTTATGTCTCATACAGTGATAGATTCTGACAAAAAAATATTGATATCTGGACATAGAAGACTTAACCATCATTTGTGGAGTCCAACAATTTCATAAATACTTGTTTGTCAGTGTGTTTACCATATACACTTATCATATTCCACTCATTATTGTTTAATGAAAAGTAATTTTTCCTTAAATTGATTCACCAACAGAACAACAGTTGGGATTTTTATGGAGGAAGTATGAATATAAAATTGTAAATAAGCCAGATATCTGTAATGTAAATCTTGATGAACTGAGTGAGTTAGCCTTTCCAGAACAAAAAAAAAAAAAAAAAAAAAAAAAACTAACAACTTGGATCTGCTTGATTAAATACTGGTTTGGGATGTCATGGCTGGACAAAATGCACACTGAATAATGGAAAACTGGACTACCAAATATGTATTGTTGTTACAAGCATGAATATACATTGAACATGTATTTTTTAAAATAGAAATGTAATTTATTATCATAATTATATTCCACATAACACTGCAAATTATTATGGGCCCATAAATTTCAAAAGGGGTTGTGAATGGCTGGATGGATGAATTATCATATAAACCATAATAACAACCAAACTGTTAAGAAAACTGTGTTCAGATTATACACTTATGTCTAGTTTATATCCTGTTATCTTAACGAAGTTTAATGCTGCACCAGTTTTCATTATAAACTCTTAATATCTATATTTGTAATCATACCACATTTCATGTTTTCCCTAGTCAATTAAATATCTGACTCTACCACTAAGTAATTTCTAATATTATAAAAAAAAAAAATATATATATATAATATATATATGTGTGTGTGTGTGTATGTGTGTGTGTGTGTGTGTGTGTATATATATATATATATATATAAATATAAAACTGGTAAAAAAACGCACTAAAAACAAAGATAAATTTCACTAACTAAGAATGAAGTTTGTGACACAAAAGCATTCAAAAAGAATTAAAAGGAAAACACCAGCAACTCTTGTATTATTTAGCGCTTTTGTCTTCTTTAATATCAAGACTTCTTCAGAATGACATGTTTCATTAATACACAGGCTTTACATTTACGGCATTAGAAAGAATAGCTGAGTTCATAGGAAATGTGGACATACTCTTGCAAGTCTGGGAACTAAAATGGCAGATCAAACTTAGAGCAGATGTCAGCCCTGGTCATAATGAAAGCCTAAACATTAAATGTGCCTTAAAATGGTATAGAGTTTGAAAGTATTGAAATGTGAGTAAACTTGATTTCATCAGAAGTATGTCATATAGTATCTGAAAGTATAGAAATGCGACCTGACTGGGTCTTATAAAGGTTTTTTTTTTTTTTTTTTGCACACGACTCCACTTTGCACACGATACCTCAGGCTTCTTTCCAAGTTTCTGTTCCAGGTATACTTGCTGCACATGACCCCAGTATGCAAACAACACTACAGGAGTCACATGGCACCCCTCCTGGTTAATTAACCTACTTTTTTAATTATAATGAAGATGCACACAGCACCTTGCATGACTACTGTTGTTACATTATTATTGGATAGGAACTGTTGTGTTAATTTAAATAAACTACTGGAAGTAAAGTATTTAAACAATGATAAATTGGTTGCTTGTATTAATGAAACACGTCATTCTGAAGAAGTCTTGATATTAAAGAAGACGAAAGCGCTAAATAATACAAGAGTTGCTGGTGTTTTCCTTTTAATTCTTTTTGAATGCTTTTGTGCCATGAAGTTCATTCTTAAAATATATATATGCTAATAAACATGCTATGGCAAATCTAATCCATCAATATGCAGTTGGCAAATTTATATTTTTCTTTTCAAACAACCAAAAAAGCAACATTTTTCTCTTTCTGGCGTAAATTGTTTTAATGGCAGTTAATATTGTTTAGAACAGAATTCCAAAGTGAAGCTTTCATATTATATTGCTATGTGAAATGTAAAAATAATCTGCTTTAGGATGGTGATACCTCCAGCATTTGTTATCACTACTCCAGCACTTAGTATTTAGCTTGATGTGGGGAATGTTGCCAGATATGAATTCCTTTGAAAAGGTTAAATTATAAATGTAACAGTCCAGCATTGGGTGTATTTGAGCAAACTATATTACCTCCATACCACTCAAGTGTTCCTCATTATGAGGAACATACCTCATTCCAGGGCTTAAAAAGTTCATATTCCTCGAAGTTCCTCAAAGTTCGACATTGAAAGAGTCTGTCACACATTCAGTGTTAGGAATTTTTTTTAAGTGAAATCCATGGTAAATAGCAATTAATTGTATTAATTCATTAAAGGATCTTCTTTATAAGTAAAACCAGCATATTTTAACCATTCTATGACCTTCCTAGTTGACGTTGTTAGTAAGCCATTAGTATGTGTTCCACATTTTGCCCATTTGTTCCACATTATGAAGGTGAGTGTTTCTCATTTTGGAGATGGGAGGTTGAGAGCTGTAATTACCTCTCTCACTCCATATCTGATAATTGAATATTTAACATCTCATCTCATTTATGACTCACATTTGCTAATGAATGTTAAGTTAGAGTTTATTCTTTTATAAAAGTTTGCTATCTTTAAATTCTGTATGCTGCCTGTTGATCACTGATTTCCATTTTCCATTATGTAACCAACCACCAGTCAATGACTTTTAAATCTTTTAAATGTTTTACATTATTGATCTTATGTAAATATGTCAACATAAATATTTTTGCCATTGTTGTTCATAGCTATCTGCTATTCATATGCAAGTTTTTGTATTGAAATCACAATGATCTAGCCACATATTGAATTGTTTACTGTCAAATTACTTTGGTATAGGGGCTTGTTGTGAATAGTGCAATGCTTATAATACCAAGATTTATAAATATTAAAGAAATCACTGTAGTACAAAGAAATGTTGTGTTGTCTTTTGGTTTTTCCTGGTTAGGGGTCACCACAGCGGAACTCCGTCTGCTAATGATTGGCAGAAACAGTAGTATGAAATAACTTTAATAAAATGTGCTAACTCTCCTAGAATCCAAACTTTAAAATGTTAAGTTACACCAAGCTTATTCTGAACCATTTTTAAAACTTCTAACTCAGTATGTAACCAAATCAGCCTAGGTTTTAGCTGTACTCCGTTATATTGTTAAATTAATGCAGCTCTAGAATATTCTAAAACATTTGGTATCCTGAATCCTTTTTTATAATGGATCTTTCAGCCCCCCCCCCCAAAGTCCTAGGAGATTTTAATTCCCTGAAATAATCAGCTATAATAGTATGAAAACTAGCCATATATTTTGTTCTAATAATACCTGGAATGTTGAATAACAAAATTTTAGATTCATGTAGCATTTTATTACTTGAATCTTACTGCCTCAAATATGCATTTTTCTTTCATATATGTTACTAAAGGAAAAGCATTGCCATCTAATGTTTAATCTACATTACCAATACATTTAATTTGCAGACATGCATTCATGAACATCTTCTGATTGTATTTATGAGTATTTTCCCAAATTAGATTTGCAGTTTTGTAAATAAGAAATACTTTGATTTTACTTTTATTGATATTTAAACATGAATACATTGCAAACATCTAAAGTTATATTATAGACTTATTTGCATTATTTAACAAAACAATCCAATTTGCGAATATGTGTGATATTTATATTCCTGTAGGTTTATAGTGTTGATTAAGTCAAAGTGTAAATCCCTCAGGAAACCTTGTAGGGTGCCTTTAGTAGTCCATAGGTTTTTGATTCCATTTGTCCTATAATCGCTCTTGCTGTAGGGTGTACATGTAGTGTATTACAATTATTTATGTTTTAAAATGGACCAGAATGATTCAAAATTTAGAGTATCGTGATTCCTAAGGCTGCAAATAGAGGTCTGGGTTCTGCAAAGTTCATAAAACTGATGTATTATGCCAATATGAATGCTAAAGTTGTGGATAACAATGTAATATGGGAATGTGCCATAACGAACTCTGAATATCCAGTGCACAAAGACGTATCTCTGTAGTAACTACGTACTGAACATTACCTGTAGATAATCCGTATGTAATGAAAACCACCTGTCAATGATGTACATTAGCAAAGTTGCATAAAGATTCTCACAATTCAAGTATCCTAACCATCTTCAATGCATATCTATAACAGAATTTCTCCAATAAACTTAAGGACATCTGTGGAATATAACTTTAACTCTGTTGTTATAAAAATGCTAACTATCCAAGTATAAGCTGCATGGCATTCTTAAGTAATACATATCTTTAGCAATCTCTCCAGTAGGGTTAGAGACAACTACAGATGTCTCTGTATGTCATTTACTAACAGAATATGCTTCCCTACACTTATGGATTCCAATGAAATCTGTAAAATTTCTAATAAAAAATTAAAAAAGGCAAAGGGAAATCATGGACATATCATCACTGCTAACATTAGCTATCACTGGGTGTGGGGCTTATTTGGGCAACACTGGTTACCCACACATCCAAGGAAAGTGGGAAATAGAAAAGTGGGTGTGAGGTATAGGTGAAGAAGAGGGACACACAAGAGGGATGTTGCATAGGAAAATATGAGGGAAAGTCAGAAGGGCAGAGGCAATATATATATATATATATATATATATATATATATATATATATATATATATATATATATATATATATATATGGGTCTACTTTCATACACGAGCATACGAATCACCGACACACACATCCCCGACCCCAAACAACCGACAACACACCACACCGACACCGCAACATACCGAACAACAAAACACCGACACAAAATACGCCAAATACACAAGCACACAACAACACATCCACTAACCTAAACCTAAACCCTAACCCTAACGTCCGACACTATCGCACACTTCACCGACCTGCACCCTAACCCTAACTCACTTACCCACCCCTAACCCAAGCACCGACACCATCGCACACTTCACCCACCTGCACCCTAACCTAACTCACTTACCCACCCCTAACCCAAGCACCGACACCATCGCACACTTCACCTACCTGCACCCTAACCCTAACTCACTTACCCACCCCTAACCCAAGCACCGACACCATCGCACACTTCACCTACCTGCACCCTAACCCTAACTCACTTACCCACCCCTAACCCAAGCACCGACACCATCGCACTTCACCTACCTGCACCTAACCTAACTCACTTAACCCGTCCCAAAACTACAGTCCCTCACTATCACACACTTACCTAACCCGAACCCTACCTCCGACACAAACACACACTCACCTGTCCCACAGCCTAACCCGACATCCCACAATTTCGCACACTTACCTGACCGCTCCTAACTCCGTCACTGTCGCACACTCATCATGTAACGATCGCACATTTCCCTTGTCGGTCTTTCCGCTGTCGGCGAATCTCCCTGTCGGTGAACCTACCTGTCGGTCGTTTAGTCTCCTCTTCCCGCGTGTCGGCGAATCGTCGGTTCGGTCTCCCGAAGTAGACCCATATATATATATATAGTTTTTTTTTTTTTTGGTCGGAATAGGCCTCATTTATTTATTTTTCAAGAATAAAAGGAAATGTAAAGATAGGGAAAGAGGAAGAGAAGGCCATTCCAACAGGTACACTCACAGAACAGATATCACAACACATAAAAGCCAAAAGTTAGAGAAACCCCCCAGTAAGGACAGGTAAGTTATATATACGGCACACTGCACAACATGGTCAATGGAAAACATTGTCAAACAGGGTGGGGATGCATACCAGGTATAGTGAAGTGCAGAAAAAACATACCTACCTATGCTCTACCATTTTATGACAAAATGTGTGTCAATTATGGCCAAGTATGGCCAAAGGTAGATGTATCTTGCAGGGTAAAAATAAGGATTACAGTACACATTGGATAAATAAACATGTATTCAAGTAGTTTATCAACAGTGCAACAAAACAACGTCACAGATGAGCAAGTGCATATCTCAGAATGCTAGCTGCAGAACTGAACCTCTGACTATGCATGTGAAAGGCAAGCAACCAAGCACAGTGACAAAATGCAGTACAGTAACAAAAGCAAAATGGCTGCTAAATACACAAGTAGGTGCACCTCACTCAAATGCATAATGGAATGCATATGTGTGACACAAATATGCCATCAAAGGTAGCACACAGGTGTAGGCATATATGTATGAATGTCAGTGGTATAAATGGAATGTATATGAAAGCAATTGTCAATACAACACATCAATGACATGTAAGGAAATTTGCAAAAATCTAACACTACATTTTAAAAAATATTTCAAGTTGTGCACATGAATATCAAAAATGCACACTGGTTAACATGCAAATATAATGAGAACAAAGATGGATCGCAAGCAGTAGCCAACAACTTGTGTGCAGATGCCCTGCATCTGTAAAATGGCCATTTATTTGGCACATGATCACCATGTCAAAGATGACTGCTAGTTGGGAGCTGTCATCAATTCCCCTAGTAATGAGGATATCCTCCAAGAGGCTCTCACCCAAACAAATGACTAGTGCCAGAAACATGGCCTCAAGCTGAATACAAAAAAAAATGCATCATCATCCCCTTTGGGAAGAGAGATGTCCCCACAAAGTATCACATTAATAACAATGTTCTAAGCACGCAGTCAGTCATGAGGGATTTCGACACCCAGATTGATAGTAGCCTGACTTTTGACCACACTGTTGCTTCCATTGTACGGAAAGCTTTCTACATGGCCCACCTCATAATTAAGGGTATTTCATCCAGGGACAAGGAGGTCATAACACCTCTGTATTCTTCCCTTATAAGGCCCATTATTGAGTACAGCACACCATTCGGTGTGTACCTCGCAAAGCTCATGCAGCAGCTGGAGAGACCACAGAGGTTCCTCACAAGGAGAATCCAGGGCCTCAAAAATCTAGCATACACAGATAGGCTAAAAGCCCTATCCCTCTACTCTGTTTCATACAGACTCATCAGAGGTGACCTCTGTCTGGCATACAAGGAGATCTCGGACTCTGGCTTGATGGGACTGCTGCATATCTGTAAGTCAAGCTTCACTCAAGTAACCTGAACACATTGTCTCAACCTGGTCTGTGACATCAATAGGAACTGCTGGCAGGATACATTTGTTTCCCAGAGACTCCCCCATCTATGGGATAGACTCCATCTCCACACCAAGCAGAGTACCTCTTTACTCCTTTTCAAATGCAAGCTGGCTAACTGGATGGGAAATAGAAAATACATTCCTGGTATTCCACCCGTGTCCCTGCTGGACAGGAGCATCGGGTGCTGATTTGTCTATGCATGGGCTAAACTCTTGGCTAGGCTTATAATGGCCTCAGGGTCTATAGCCTAGTAATTTCCTGTGATCCTTTGAAATGTAATACATGACAATAGTCAATAATTGCAACAAAAGCAAACACAAATGCAAAATATAAAATGGAAATATGAAGGTGGAAGTGAGGTGGACAACCTGGGCTCGTATCAGGGAATTCTCAAAAAAGCCAAACAGTTGCAGAACTAAGCTTAGTTCATTAAGCCAGTGTTGAATGAAATATAAAATAAACCAAGCAACACTGATAGTAAGTGTTTAATAAAAGAGAGCTTTCAGGCAGTGTATAAAATACTAACACATACTAACCATATTTATACTATCAACAATCACACAGCCATTAATTATTCAATTAAACAATTGATATCCTGTTTAAGAATGATAATGACAATTTTAAAAGCATAGGTTTCTATTTCAAACACATCTCTTTATATCCTAATACAGGTTTTAAAGAAACAGTCTGATTTAAACCTGGTAATACATCTGCACAAAGGCGTATTATCCATCGATATTCCTTCATCTCAAGTTTATTATTTAAATCTCCACTCCATACATCTTTGTATAGTCTATCTATCACTCTGAAGGAAAATTTTTGTACATTGTACATTACCATATTCATTAATATGTTTAGCCAGGGAGTTGGTGTCAATCTTTCTCCTTATTTCTGAGTGATGCTCAGTTATTCTTTCCTTCAGTTTTCTAGTTGATTTCCCAACATAAAATGCCTGACATCTATTACAGGTAGCCAACTATATTATATTTGTTGTAACATGTTGCTGAACTTAAAAATACATAGTTCGTTTTTGTTATTGGATGTTGAAAATTGTTATTTTTATTAATAACATCACAGCAGCATTTTATGTTGGGAAAGCAACTAGAAAATTGAAGGAAAGAATAACTGAGCATCACTCGGAAATAAGGAGAAAGATTGATACTAATTCCCTGGCTAAACATATCAGTGAATATGGTGATGCACACAAATTCTCTTTTAGGGTGATAGATAGGGTATATAAGGATGTACGAGGTGAAGATTTAAATAATAAACTTGAGATGAAGGAATATCAATGGATAATATGCCTTTGTGCAGATCGACCACCAGGTTTAAATAAGACTGTTACTCTAAAACCTGTATCAAGAGATAAACAAATGTGTTTGAAATAGAGACCTATGTCTTTAAAATTATTGCTCTTAACTAGGATTTAATTGTTTAATTGAATAATTAATGGCCGTGCGATTTTTGCTAGTATAAATATGGTTAGTATGTCTTAGTATTTTATACACTGATGAAGGGTTTGTTTGACCTGATAGCTCTGTTTTATTAAACACTTGTTTATTATCAGTGTTGCTAGGCTCATATCAGGGAAAAACAGGACAAGGTAAGTTGACGCACTTCAAATGCATTTGTACAGCACACAGAGTGCTGTCGAAGCCAACCCAAAATACAGTCGAGCAAATGGCAAATGTATGCCACATGGGCAGACTGATTGCTGATGTCCACAGAAATGGGCATGTATAAATCACACAAACACAGTAATGTGCGATCATATAACATCAACAGGCATAAGTGAGCAAGCTAAGTATTTCAATCAGATATACATATCCTGTCATGACAATGCTGAATAAATATCCACAAATGTATGAAATGCACCCTGCTCATTACTGACCAGAGGACATTCGTGTGAGCATCATTGCAGCACATCAGTGATAAGTCAGTGAATGCTCGCATGTCAAATTACAACTGTGAGTCAACATGGATCCAACTATATTGCAGGCAGATGTACTATCAGTTAATATGTACAGTTATTGGCAGAAAGTGTGAACTTAAGTGAATATGGAATGGACGTTGAAATATTACATACAGCAAACATGGCGTAATGTTCAGTTATGGAATAAATTAACTGTACCATTGTGCATACATTAATACCACCTTGGTGTTTGATACAATCAGAAAAGGGCAATTGCCCACAGCTATGGCATGCGTGTATATAATGTCACATGGTGTCAGCATTGCCAACACATGGCGCACAACACCACATCATGCCAGTGAGATAGCATGACAAGTGTCATTCAAAACACATGGGAAATTACATATCCTTTTGTTGCACCTGCATGACATGGCAATGCACAAATCTGCACCATATCACAGTGGTAGTGCTGGGCTATGGACATCTGTTGCCTGTCAGTTGCTCTCAGTAAAACACATGTTTACATGGTAATTAATGCAGCACTAGCTGCAGGTTAACTGCCACAATGCATGGACAGCTGAATGTGGGAGCTAAGTGTAATGTGTTAATGTATACCATGCAAACATTGAAACATAATTAAATGTCACAAGCCAATAACACATAAGCATGACAGCTACATGGTATGCATGCACAAGATTGCATATATAGTCCAATCAATTATATGGTAATCAGCATGTTGGCAGCATGACACAATCTGAGCACACATAGACAATACCTACAGACCTGAGGGACCAGGCTTATGGAGATGAACCTCAGGAATGATCTCTCTGGCTATCTCCATGAATGAGTCCTGCATAGCCCATGCCATATCCTGGAAGAAATTCCTCATCATGTGGTTTGTCTGCATTTTAAGTACATTCATCACAACCTCCCAATAATCATCTCTCTTCCAGTCCTGGCATCTTATCCTCTGGTGTGCAGCAAACATGAGGGCTCAGGCAGGTGTGGTTCAGCTTCCTCGTCATTGTTATCATCTGGGGACTCTGGAAGGTGTCTGGCATGTACTTGTCATCTGCATCTGATCTCTGAATATTTATGGTTCTTACAATCTGTCAAGATAAATTGCAAAACTCAACAGAAATGAAAAGTGAACGTCTATCACATTACACATTACCATGAAGATCATAAATGACCCTAAAATGAAACTAATGTGCACATCTGCAATTTAACGTACTTAATTACCATCCCACCCATTTGTGAGTTCTGCAAACACAAATATGAGACTGAAGATGTAGTAGCATACATTGAAGTGCTTATTTAAAACAGAGTTCAGTTTGAAATGGTACAAACATTAGAAAGTAGCAGAATTATAATCAACACAATTACTGCTAGTGAATGGTTCCTAATATATATAGCACCTTCCCTGTGTCACTTTATCTATAGTTATTGACATGTCCAGTAACAGAACATGTCAGGGAGAATAACTCCATCACCACTGTGAGCATTGCAATCAATGCAATGCAATGGCATGCATAACACAGTTTACCAATGTGAATCATGACATTACCTGAACATTTGAATATTGGCCAGCATGAAGCATGGCATGCATACGCAATGCAAGCACATGTGATATATCCTGACATTTGAATGGAATCTTGCTAAACACTGCCTAGTGCCATATCAGCATAATTTGACAAGATAAAAGATTGTAAATGTCAATATAACATAATTATTAGGGCACGCACTGTTTAATAATGTTGTCTCACTCACTAAACTGTTCATCTGAGTGTATGGCAGTAGGCCATTATTCTGTTTCTCCTTTCTTTTTAACTTGCATGTATTCCCTGAGCAGTTATGTCTCTATGTGAATGCAAATGTGAGATTCAGCTGAAATTTCCCCCCAACTACTTCACTGGTAATCCAAAGAAAATACTGTATACCACAATCCCCACAACCATTACTAAGGAACAGGTCTTTAATGCACCTTCCAAGGCTACAATTACCTGCATTGATGGGCCACACTAACAGCCCAGGATGCTTACTAGATAGTATGAAACATGACCTCTCTGGTACATTTGAATCAGTTTTCAACTGGAGCCTGCAGTCACATTTTGTGCCAAATGAATGGAAGATGGTTACAGTCATTACCCTGCACAAAGGAGGTCCAACCACTGATCAGGGTAACTACAGGCCTGTAAGTCTGACTAGCCTCATATGTAAGGCCATGAAAAAAATCATCATGGACATGATAAATGAGGACATAGTTAACTCTGGACACATCAGAGTCTGGCTTTGTTAATGTAAGGTCATGCCTATTAAATCTGGTGGACTTCTTTGAGAGGGTCACCAAAGCAATGGATGAGTGCAAGACTGTGCATACAGCATACCTCAACCTGGCAAAGGCATTAGATACAATACCCCACTCAGGCATTATAGACAAGCTCAGTAAATTAGGTTTATACTCTTTTATCATCCTCTGCATAGCCAACTGGCTCACTAATAGGACACAGGAGGTCAGAATAGGTGAGACCCATCTCCACCAAGAGGCCAATCACTAGTGGAGTCCTCCAGAGCTTATTACTGGGCCCACTCCTTTTTGGT
Source organism: Protopterus annectens (assembly GCF_019279795.1). NCBI lineage: Eukaryota > Metazoa > Chordata > Ceratodontiformes > Protopteridae > Protopterus > Protopterus annectens. The sequence goes on along the minus strand of NC_056727.1, from coordinate 1,131,651,039 downwards.
ATCTACTTCACTGAAGTGGAAGCAAATTCTGAAGGTTTATGGCTGACTAGGTTTGCAAATGATTGCAAGATGGGGGTTATCACTGAATCCCATGTAGACACATGCCTTGTTCAAGAAGGCCTATCTCTGACTAACAAATGATGCCAAAGTCATGGTCTTAAACACAATTCAAATAAATGCATAATTATACCCCTTGAGAAGTCAACTGTGCCAGCTAAGTATCATGTTGATAATACACCCCTAAGAGTTGACAAAGTGGTCTGGGATCTGGGTACGCATGTAGACAGTAACCTTACCTTCAATCACCACATGACCACAGAGATGTAGAAATCCTTTTATGTTGTGCAGTTTATGGGTAAGGGCATGGCATCAAGGTCCAAAGAGGTCATTATCCTACTGTATTCGGCCCTTAACAGACCAGTCATGGAGTACAATGCTCCCTTCGGTATGTACATGACCAGGTGAATACAATGACCTCAGAGGTTCATTACAAAAAGAATACAAGGCATAACAAATCTGCCTTATGTAGAGTGCTCTAAAGCCCTTTCCTTCTACTCAGTCTCCTATAGATTGCTGATGGGGAATCTATACCAGGCTTACAAGACATCTGCACGCCCCACACTTATGAATCTCTTGCATATTTGTAAGTCAAACATTACCAGAAATACAAGGTCCAGGGACCTGAATTTTGTCTGTGACATAAACAGAACATGCTGGAGAGACAGATAGATGTCCCAGAGACTGCCCCACCTATGAACAGGCTTCCCATCCATGTGAAGCTGATTTTATCTATTATCCAATTTAAGCATAACTTAATCCAGGGGATGGGGAATAGGAAATTTACACCAGACCTGACACCCATGTCCTTTATGGACAGAGGCATCTTATAAATGCCTGGCCCCCAATGTCTTGTTTGGATACAAGACATCATTATTCTTTTGGGAACACTTGGCCAGGATTAGAAAGGCCTCCCCCAGCTCATTAGCCTAATAACAATTGATGAATCTAGGAATCTATAAATTGTAGTCGAGGTATGTAATAAGCGATATGAACAGACACCAAGTGACATTGTTAATATGAGTACAAAGTAAAATGACGACTTTGTGGAAGCTGGGCAAGCCATATGACAAACATTTGAGCCAGGCAACATGGTATTTGGCTGAACCCACATCAATAGAAAGAATACAACAGTAACAGCTACTTATAATGTTCAATTACCACAGTCTATGACACATGAGAATCTACTATATGTTATAGTAACAATATTGTATGTGTACAACTGTATTCATGACCTACCCACAATTAGTAGCAATCAGCAGCCTAAAAAATGCAAACATCCTGATAATGATTTTCCCTTTCAGAAGGTCGAACTTCTGAAATTTGAGCATATGGTTTCGAGATTTCAGCCATTCGACCTTCTGAAGGGGAACCATATATATATATATATATATATATATATATATATATATATATATATATATATAGATATATATATATATATATATATATATATATATATATATATATATATATATATGTATATATATATATATATATATATATGGGTCTATTGCTTTTAATCGAATACCACTTATTCGAAAAAGAGCAGTAGACCGCTCAGTTACGCGAAAGTGTACTTATTCGAAAGTGCACTTCTGTGAGCACTGCTTCTGCAAACGTATCGCACCACAGTGGAGGACAGTAGGAAAATGTTCTATGTCCTCCACTGTGGTGTTGTAGTCATGGACCTTAGGGTTAGGGCATGGGTCACGGTAAGGGGATAGCCCTACTAGCTATCCCCTTACCATGACCGTGCTCTCACCCTAAGGTCCGTGACTACTGCACTAAACTGCAGTACGTAGCCCATTCACTGAAGTGGGTTTCGCGAAAGTGCATTTTCGATTAAGCGCACTTTTGCGTAACCCAGTGTCTACTGTGTAATTTTGAAGAAGTGTATTTTCAAAGTTATACAGTAGACCCATATATATATATATATATATATATATATATATATATATATCATGGCTTAGGTGGTCACAGTGTCATGTATCATAAAGCTTCTGTTAACAGAACCATAAGAGGTGCTGTATATGAGGGACACAGTAAGGTATGTGGGAGGACTACATTTAAAAATATTCCTAGGCAAAGTGCACTTCTCAAAACAAATACGTACAACACTGTATCTCCCTGTTCTGCATGTCATCTGTAACTCTGCCCGACTCACCCCCCTCTAAAGATAAGGATGATGTGGTTATTGAAGTGAATTTAACAATTAATGACAAACAACACTTGAATATGATACCATATTGCACAAAATTGTGTCAGCCATTACAGATGCCAAGCCTAATTGTAGGAATACAAAGAATAACAGAGTTATTCATAACTGTGCACAAAATAAACATTAATATCAATAAGCAGTTATGTAGAGAAGAATATTCGACTATAAACCAATATAACAATGTAATGATAAGTTTCTCCTATGTGGATCTGAACCTACAGCACGTCAAAATATAAGCATGCTGGCCAGTTTTCTTACAGGCCAAGCTATCAGGCATCACACAATTATTTTTAACAAATAGGTACTGCTTGTGTTATTCAAATTTCTGTAGATAATGGATGAATATGGAAATCTTCAACGCTTATTGGCCTTTATACCCTAAAGAAATAACAGCTATCAACATATAACTGAAAGCAGATATGTAATCAGTTAGACAGACATTTCTCTTGGCTTAAACAAATGCTTTTGTAGTAGGAATGTTCACTTTATTAAGAGGAACGAAGTAAATAAGTCATTTATGAGTTATTATTCGGATATATGCTGCTAGAGTAGGTGATACTGTTGTGTTATAATGGCTAACTGTCAAATGCATGTCATCAGCGGCTTAGGTGCTATAGGCATCAGTGATACATGACTATAGTCAATGTGTGAAATGATGTTTTTATATTTTGGAAAATAGATGAACATCTACAAAGTTCAGAATTACTTATAAACATTAGTAAAGAAATTAACAGAAGGGGAATCAAACCCATACTTATATGGAGATCAGTCTCCACCTCTTCTTAATTATCCAAGTAAACTTATTGTCAAAATGGGCGGCAATCAGAAGGTCGAAGTGGGTTCGGTCGAATCCACATCAGTTGAAGTCTGGAGGCCGAACAGTGACAATGTCGAACACGATATTGTCGAAGTACGAATCTTGTCCCCATTTCGACCCATGTTAAAGCAAATTCTGAGGTTTATGGTGAGTAGTATTTTGACAATGTCGGAATTCGGCATTGTTGGTTTCGCAGAAGTGGGTCAATGATCCCATCATTCAATGAAGTCAGGTTCGACCTTCTGATGATAAACTGTCAAAACAGCTACTTAATGGTTATAAAAGCCATGTATCTGATATATTTGGGATACAGGTATATCTCTAAATTCTGTTGGAAGGCTCAGCTATATGTAGGATCGTGGCACTTACTGTAGGGATTTACTGGCTGCCTTCACACCTCAGTGACCTTCCAATAAAGCTCTTCTGTATCACTCTAATTCAGGTCATCACAGTGGTGGCAAACCTGCCCTCCAGGTCAGTAGATCCCTGTATGTAATCAATGCCCCCTTGCAATCTGGTTCCAAATGTCTATGATCACAAAGTTCCTTGTCCTGGTTCTCATCTGATGCTCCACTACAGCATAGATGGTCAGTATCCGTGTAGTCTCCTCCTCAGTCCAGTTGGGTGCTGGAACACATCCTGGAAGTAGCCATCTCAGTACTCCAATTTAAAAATGTAGTATAAATGGAAAAAATGAATGTTCAATGAGGTCCCACTCAGTTGACCGGTAGCAATGGTCTGATGTTTTAATCAAACTCAATGTTAAAAGTGCTGCTTATATCACATGATCAGACCAAATAATGGGCATATGCAACACACGGTACCATTTATCAATACCGATTGGGTACTTGCTCAGAGTACCTGGACTTTATACTGAAATTAGAGAATTTAGATGGATGTCCACAAATGGGATTCCAAAATCTTGATTTTAATGAATCTCATTATGTGTGGTACAAATGGTACTTAAATATGGATGCACATTAGGTGCTCTTACTTTCAGAGATTTCTGAGTCAAAGGTAAATTGCTACTTGCTAGCATTTCTGGTTTGGGGATTATTACCTCTGTTAACCTTACTCATTCACAAAGGAACCTGTTTAGGTTTATTTTTATTGAAAATGTGTGTGTTAAGAGAAATGCTTGTAACTTACTGAAATTATGTTTGATTTATCTTTATGCATACAGGTATCACCATCTTGATCAAGGACATGCTGTAATTTCCCATGTGTAGTTGTATAGACAGATTTACATTGCAAAAGTGAACAGTGCAAAAAGATGGATTTATGGGTCATCCATATGTCTTAAGGGTAACTCTGTACACTCTGTGGTACTGAAACCTATGGATTCCAGTATTATCTGTATGTACTATGTTCATTTGCTGTTACAGATATTTCTTCACTGATGGTACCTAACAAAAGTCTTATAACTGCTGGCTCAATATAAAAAGGATCCTTACTCTCTGTGTCCAGCTTATGGATACTGAGGTTTTTCTATGCTTTCTGTAAGTTGTTCAATTGGTAGTTTATGAAGTATTTTAGTGTGTAATGCATGCAGACTCTTGTGGAATGATGCTGTTATTTTTGGACCTCCATTCAACAGATATGTAGTATAAGGGGTTCTAATCTCACAAACAGCCTCTACTGATATCACACATTATGTTGATTTCACAACTGTTACGTATGCAGGGATTATTATTACTTTTTGTATGTCACATTAGTATTTGTCACAGTCAGTGTTTCATAGATTTTTGTATTGCACAGGGATGCATATGGTTTATGGTGACATACACTGTCTACATAATCATCTGCATAAATGCGCTCCCACAGGAATATGTTCATGTACATATCACTGTCTTTCAGATGGCAAACAGGCCTAGGGGCAGCAATTTCTCCCCATAGGAAAATGATATCATGCTAGATGCTCTGCTACAGGTGGATGGAGACACCCTGGATTTGCAAGGTATACAGTATTGAGAAATGAAGTGTGGGCCAACATCACCAACATGATTAATGTTGTTGGAGGTCACAGTAACTCCTGTGAGGCCTGTTGATGATGATGTTCAGACATGATCCTTTGTGCAGCTAACAGGTTATGATTGTGTGAGAGATCGAGGGATGTCACTGGAGATAAACCACCATTGACCCTCACCACCATTGACCTCTCCTGATAACATCCCAATATTTTTGGCCTCCCTGCATACAGCGAGTGGGGAGCTTCACATCCCCAGGGGTGGGTTAGAGGCAGGAGTGCCATGCTGAACATTTAAGTCATACTTTCCATGACATGGATGACTGTAGAGCAAATAATTGGTTTACTATCAAAATTTCGAACCGTACTCCGTCGACTCTACTATCGTCAATCACGGAAGTTTGAAAACGGTAATATCGATGTCAAAAAAACAATCTAGGAACGGGTTTTAACATGAGTCGAGGTAGGTGTTCAGTATTATTCTGAACTACAAACATTTCCCCTACCTCGACCCATGTTAAAACCCATTCCTAGATTGTTTTTTTGACATCGATATTACCGTTTTCGAACTTCCGTGTTCGACGATAGTGCAGTCGACGGAGTACGGTTTGAAATTTTGATAGTAAACCAAATCATTGCATATTGTTATTGCATGCATATTCTTGTATCATCATTTTGGATTTACAGCAGCAGAACTGAACCATGCACATAGATACACACAGGGTGATGACAATGAGCATAAGTGTAATAGCATGTACTCATACAACTGCAGTACAGACAGGACAGTGTAATAAACACATGGAATACTGTCTGCATTAATAATCACAGGTCTATCTACTTCTGGACAACACCAGGGAATGGCAGGTGCATGCCTCTCTACAGTGTTACTGTGACCACTACCTGTTATTGCTTCAGCCTCATGTCAGCACTCCTATTTACTATGATATTGATACTTCTCTGACATTATACACTACAGATGCATCCAGTAAAGGCCCCAAGCCATGAAGGTACAAGTAAGGACAGAGCAGGTATGTTATCACTACAGATTCATAATTTGCAGCAATGTGAAGCAGACCTGTTACACATGGCATCAATGTCACTGTTTTTCAACACAGGAACATCCAGCCAACAAATGCAACATCCATCATGTGAGTATCTGCATCCCCTGTTACTGTGTTGTGTATGTCATGCTGTCAGTATTCTCTTGCCTAAATACATGACTGTGTTGTGTTTCTCTTTACTTTCCCACTGCAGAATCTGCAGTACAACACACAAGCTCACAACAGTGGGAGTCTGTCAGTGGTATGCTATTACCTCCCTTTCATACATGCAATTGTTGTTACTCCTGTTATTGTCCTCCATTAGTGCTGCACCCTTCTGCCCCTTTCTAGGCCAGACTGCATCATCATCCTAGGTTCATAGGAAATTACTAGACTAGAGGCCCTTTAGGCCATTTGAAGCCTAGTGAATTTCCCTCAAAGCTGAGAACCAAACCTTGTACCTCATATCTGTGAGGTAAAGAACTTAACCATTATGTCAACCTCCCCCCCTGCAAATGTGCAGAAACAAGTAGTATGTCTAAGTAAAACTTACTATATGTTTTTACACTGTTTGAGTGGTTCATGCTGGTAATTACATAATTAATAATGCTGATGTTTTTCATGCCTCTTCTACTGCACTGTCTTCCCAGGAGGACATGACAGGTGTGCATTTTGCTTGTATTCATCACATATGTTATGTATGTTGCTATGTAACCTGATTGACTATCCCCTGTTATGTAGATTCCTTGACCCAAACACACACAAGACCTCGTAGTAAGTCATTATTATCTGTAACATTGCAGTGATACATATATATCATATGTCTTTAATGATATCCAGCATGTGATGTAAGCATATTTTCTTGATCTGTGTCATCTGTCTCTTCTTTTAGCACATCAGCTATCTTTATGTTCCATTAGCCCATCCAGTGATCACAATCTGGAATCTGATGTGTCTCAATATGGTAGCCTGGGCCCTGGCATGCAGGACAGTGACATAGTGATACAGTCCAGGCAAGATGGCGACAGTGATGTGAATGCAGCTTTAGCCTCAAATGTGGAGAGAAACTTGCTTGGCCCATCTGATAATGAGGGACATTGTATGGTGGACATGATGAGGCCAGTGGACAACAGACCCAAGCTGAGACTGATGCTGATGTTGACAGTTCCGCACAACACATCATCACAGGTCATTGCAGTAGATGTATGCATGCAGATGGTGTGCATGAGCAGGTGTCAGAGAGTGTCAGCCTACTCCTATAGGCAAATGAGCGATCCCAGCAATGTCATGGATCTGACATCTGTGTACTTGCCCATGCCACAGATCATGTTTCACACCAGCTGCATGTGCTGCATGAAGGACAGGAGCATAGACATGGTGAGGTAAAGGCATCACATGCTGCTCACAATGAATGTATATTATCTGTGGCATTGTCAGTAGAAACCCTGGCCTTTTAGTAATACAGCAGTACTGTAATACAAGCAGGATTCTGCGTGCCCTGACTGTGCTTAGCCAGTTGTCACATGAGAGAGGCAAGGCCTTCTAAGCAGAACCAAACCTTGCTCATCGGGCATCAGTATCTTTGCTCCAATGTGCACACACTTCCACTGCAGGCCCAACTGCTGTGGTCCCACCAGTTGAGATGAGACAGGCAAGTCACAGTCATGCTCCTTCACCTCCACAAGGTGGTGTCACCCCATCAGTCTCCTCTGTGGAGCAACCTGGGACAATTGTTTCCATATGTGGTAGGGGCAGAGCAGGCCATGGTGTGGGCTATCAGTGTGGGCACCCTAGACTGCATAAGAATACCACAGGCAGTTGATCCATTATGCCCAGTATTGTCTTTCTCACCCCATAGTAATGATGATTGCTGTGCTGAACACTGCCAATGTCATCTGTCTATGTTCATTGACATGTCTGATGCCACATGAGTCCAACAGTTTAAAAAACATAGCTGGCTCCATTTATTCCATTATTTTATCCATATTTTTACAGTAATAAATTTAGCTTGTAATACTAAAAGTACTGCATTATGTCCTGCATTGTTTCCTTTGTTTTCAGCTTATTATAATAGAGAGATGGGAATGAGTTGCACTGATGTGTGTCCCTTACTCTGTGCCATACACTAATACAACAATCTGAGTGCATTACCTGTGTTATTTGTGCCTTAACTTGATGATCCTTGTGATAGATTTATATATGGTCATAATGTTATTTGTTATGATTGTGGTGTTACGTCTGATGTTGAGCGTGTACATCTAATAAGTAATCGCCATTATCTCAATATGTACTGCTGTGGTGGGGTAACTCCTGAACATCAGTGTTTAATCTGTGTACTCCTGTGTGTGTGGCTTGTCATGACTCATAGTTGGGGGTCATATGCGGATGTGTTGTCTCGGCCTGCACTTTTGATTGCACCCTAAACTACCTATGCTTCTGTCTTCTGCTGCTGTGCCATTCTGATCATCCTCTAATACCTGTGGAATGTCATCTTCAGACATCTGGGGACCCTGGGGTATTTCACCCATAAATGCAGCTGAAAGACCACCATGTGTTCTAGTTAGCATGTTGTGCAGATTGGCACACACCATTATTATCTATGTGCCTTCTCAGATGTGCATTACAGTGCACCCCTAGATGTGTCCGGGCTTATGAACTTAGTTTTCAGTAACCAAACACACACTGTATGGTGTTTCTGATTGTTGTACGCCCTTTGTTGTATGCCTCTTCTACAGGGTTGGATAGTTAACAGTACGAGGTCATTAGGCATGGTTCAAGTGGATAACCACAGTCACCTGTTGTGGGGAGTAAATACACATATAATTAGCATGGATATTGCTGGGAGGGTTATCCTTAGCTTACATCCTAGATGTGTTCCTGTACTTATGCAGTAGTTGTCCCTCAAGTATTTCACCTTGCTAGAATGCAGCCATCAGTCCACTTTCCCTCATATGGCAGCATCATGGACACTGGAAACCATCTGCTGCACGCACAACCTGGCAGTTCATGGATAGCCTGCCTTTTCTGTTTATGTATTAGTATGCTTCAGGATGTACTGGTGTCTTGATAGCTATGTGTGTACAATCTACTGCAACAAGTACATGGAGGAAGTTTGCAATACTGTAGAACTGGTGCATTACAGTTCTCCACTCCATGTGGTAGATGGAAGTGGATGTACTCATCCACATTGCAGTACATTGCTGCCAGGAATTTTGCCAAGATACGGCTGTCTGCTGTCTGTGATACTCCCATAGCATCCCCATATGTCTCTCAAATATCCCAGATGCAAGTACACTGAAGCTGAGACACACTTTGGGTTTCAAGAAGGGTAGGTTTCCTCACAGTGTACACATAGACATGTGGGGTACACATGTTGCAGAATGCCTGCACCAGTTGTCTGTCTAGCTAGTATCTGTCATTTGCTGGTCAGACAACTGATTTAGTTTCAGCCTTGCTCTATTTCTAGCAGCCTGCCATCTAGGGTGCTTAGCTACATCCTTGTTTATGGCTTGTATCACTGCAGCCTGTTGCACGTCATTAATTGAAGGTTGCATTTTTCTTTTCATTTTTCAGTATTGTTATGGAATTTGGCCAAATCCATAGAAGTAGCTTCCGTTCCTTGTGGTCTATATAGCATACTCCAAGGATTTCAGAAAGGAAGTTAGTGTTGCAGTTTATCGCATTTAAGTTGCGTTAGGTATGCATAATCTGTTTTGGAATTAGATAGGCGTGCACAGAATCTGTAATTATCCTAAGGTGAATAGCTAAGTATCCAGAGTACTTTCAATGTGTTTTCTGAAACTGCATCAGCAGATGGTGCACGGAAGTCTTCCTTCGGCATGAAACATGAAATATTACATTTCCATCATGCTCTACTATTGCATAGCTGCCATACTGACATCTTTAAACTGATCATATTATGATCTGAAAGTTCACAGATTCTATATTGACTGCACTAACAGAATTTAATAAATCTGCATAGTAACAACGTATCTACTCTAGATTCACTAGCTACTGTATTTGACATAAATATATAATCATGTGTTGTCATATGTTACAAATGCCAAACATTTGTTAAATCTATACTCGTGCATAAACTACCTAATTTTTCAGTCAGGTTTGGACTTATTATACTGCCATCTGGTGTTGTTTCTTAAAAACGATCTAAAGCAGAATTAAAACTTCTTCCTTAGACTATATGGCATTGATACAAATTGATGTTGTTCTTTACGGTTTACCAGTTTTATGTTCTGTATTATCTTCATGAGATTGTGACTAAGCAATTTTTTGGATCCTGTATGTACTTGCAGTAAACACCACGTCACTGTTCCATTCCCCTTTTTTCAGTAGTATACACTATAACTTTTTTATGAACTAGAGTAGTTACTCCTTTTGTTGATCAGTGGGCACAACCAGCTACTACCCAGATGTACCAATATTTAATTAATGTGTCTTGATCTAAATTAATACAGGTGAAGGGCAATCATAGCCACATCGCCAGGTAAAACAGTAGCTAACCATGGGTGTAGGATGTGTGGGGTATGAGTGAAGAAGAGGGAGACACAAGAGGTCTGTTGGAATAGGAAAATCTAAGAGACAGAGGGGCATGGCCAAGCTTTTTTTTTTTTGGTGGGAATAGGGACCCTTTTTATTTTGATTTTTTTGTTTTTGGAAGATAGAAGAGAAGGAAAGGAAAACAGCGAAAGAGGAGGAGGGTGGCAAAATACCAGGTATAGACATATAACAACTATTATACGACTTGACAGGCAAAGGTTAGAAATAAATATAAAGGAAAGGTAAGGCACACAGACAGCAAACACTACAACATGGGCAGCAGGAAGTAAGGATGTATACCAGCCATGGTGACATGCAGAAATACATATGCACCTATGTACTATGATGTTATGATATGTTGCAAGCAGTGTAACTGTCATACCTTAATGTGTATGACTAATGACAGGTATGTGATGCAAAGGAAGAAACAGAAATCACAGTACACATAGATTATTGAATCCAATACCTAAGTAGTCTGTCAGTAGTGCAAGTGTAAGCCAAACAACATCATAGATGAGCAAATGCAGCTAATGAAATGCTGATGAAGACCAGCAGAGGACAGAACAGAACCACTGACCATGCATGTGAAAGGCAAACAACCAAGCACAGTTCCAAACAGCAGTACTGGAGCAAAGCAACAAGCTCACTGCTCCTTACACAAGTAGGTGTACATAAACCAAACAGATGTGTAACGGGATGCATATGTCATGTTTCAGGGGTTCATATTATAAGCACGAAAACTGAATCGCGTGAACACGTATTGAGCGAAACGTAAAGAGCGAAAAGACACAATATTGAAGGTATGAAGGATACCGCCGTAGGGAATTCTTCCCTTTACTTCAATGGAGTGCGATCTCGTAGTTGGTATATCTAAGTAGGGAGGTGGAGGGTGCAGGGGAGCTTGCCCCCTGCATACAACAGCTAGTGACAGTATTTGTTTGTTGGTTTTGTCATGTTTGAGATTCGATGTTTCAGGCTTTCACCCTTTACGTGTTGCTCAATGCTTGTTCGCGCAATTCAGTTTTCATGCTTATAATATGAACCCCCGTGTCAGAGAGAGCATACAGGTGACCTTTACTGGCCTTGCAGAAACCTATCAGAAAGCAGTGTTAACACACACAAACACACACACGCACACACACACACATACACGCGCACGCGCGCACACTCACACACACACACACACACACACACACACACACACGCACACATGCACACACGCACACACGCACACACACACACACACATACATAGACACACACACACACACACACACACACACACACACACACACACACACACACAGACACACAGACACACACACACACACACACACACACACACACACACACACACACACACACACACACACACACACCAATGACATGGAATAATAAATATGACATCTATGATTAATGATATATAAGGATTGTCAGGTTGTACACATGAAATATGACAAATTTCTGTAATGCTTAACACACAAGTACAAGAAGAACAAGGATGCAATGCAATCAATAGCCAGCAACTTGTGTGCATATGTCCTGTGTGTGTATAATAGCCAAAGGGTTTGCACAGGTTGGAATTCTAACAATATAACTGTATGATAATGGATGATAATCCAAAGGAAGGTTAATGTAGACAATACATATTTTCATGATATATCCCAAGGAGATGGACAACATGGGCCCACATCAAATATATGCCAGCAAAGCAACTGTAAGGTGGCACACTGCAAATGCATGTTTTCACCACATAAGGTAGTGTTAAAGTCAACCCAAGCTACATTGAAGTGAATGACAAATGTACATCACATTGGCAAACTGCATTGCTAATGGCACTAAACTTGGCAGCGTACAAATAACACATACACAGTAATGTGCAATCATCCAACAGCAAGAGGCATAGGTACGCAAGCTAAGAATCACTATCAGATACACATGTATATTGTCATGCCAAAGCACAATAAGTGAAATAAACACCTGTGATAATATTATATATATATATATATATATATATATATATATATATATATAGTTTCACTTCAAAACGTAAAAAAAATCATAACATCTAATTTCAAAACAGCGAGACCATAAGATCAAAAATTCAAAACATCTAAAACTTATAACATCGAATTTCACAACATTGAAAATGTATAAAATTGAGTAAGGTATCATCAAACATGTAAATGTTATAATTTATTCTGTTACTCTGTATATAGTGTTTATTATGCCACTCTATATGTGCTTTTAGGCCATACAGGTAAGTGATTTAGACATTTTGTGTAAATTTTTTATGGTGATAGCGATACAGAGGGGTTAGGAGTTGCTATATTTAATTTACGGGGTGTGGGGGGAAGAGCATCCCTGCAGAAACGTAGTAAAACATGTGTTTTTCCATTTGGTGGTGGTGTAGGTGGAGGGGATGTTATTTACATTTGCTTTGTAGTTTTCAACATGAGATTTGATGTTATGAGTTTTAGATATTTTGAATTTTTGATCTTATGGTTTTGCTGTTTTGAAATTAGATGTTATGAGCTTTTGACGTTTTCAAGTAGAACTACATATATATATATATATATATATATATATATATATATATATATATATATATATATATGTGTGTATATACACACACACACACACACACACACACACACACACACACACACACACACACACACACACACACACACACACACACACACACACACACACACACACACACACACACACACACACACACACACACACACACACATGGGTCTTGGTGATCCTGACACTAAAAGTAAAACCAAAGGAAACCATACATACTCATGTGGGGGGGCTGCACCCCCACACAACCCTTACTAAATATACTAACTGTGAGATCGCACTACCATGGGGGTAAGGGGCAAAGTTCAACAGGATGGCAAAGTGGTTACTTACCTGGAGTGGAAAGTCAATGTTCCGGGATGTTGGTGTTGTGCAGTCATCTCTGCATTTTGGAAGTCAGGTAGGGCGGGAGAGCAGTGACGAGTCCCATGCTCTGTAAAGGTGAATCAGATAACAAGAAAAAGGTACATAATATACATTCCTGCAACTATAAAAGTACATAACATACCTTCTGTGACACAATGCACATGCATAAAACATTCATTATGGCACATAACAATAAGGTATGTCCATAGTCAAATCTATCACCATATGAGATGCAAGGCATGAATCCAAACCATAATGATGAAACCCCCTTTCTATCAGGGCACATATTCCTGTGCAAAACATATCTGTCATGAAACACAAACTGATGTACACATAAAGAATGTAACAGACATTAACTACTATGCTGACAGCATAATCCCTGCATATGAAAGGAAAGGTACATCATCATAATTTGCAGGTGTCATTAAAACTTACTTCTCAGATGGTATGGTCTATAAGGATTATAATAAAAAAAGAAAGGCTAGCAGTTGGATATTCATGCTCATGACTCATTCCAAATGTCGTAGTATCAACATTTAAAGATGATTTCGATAGAGGTCCATATCAGGGCCACTATATTCATCACAAAGTGTAAGCAGGCTACTGAAGTGCATATTACGGCATACGTAACAAAGCTTATCTGGGGAAATCCTGCCATTACCTGACCAATTGGTAAACAGCCATCATTATGAATGACAAACATGTGCACAGCCAGCACACACCACACACAAACACACACACATTTTATATATATATATATATATATATATATATATATATATATATATATATATATATATATATATATATATATATATATATATATATATATATATATATATATATATATATATGTAGGTCCCCTACGAAGTCCAGAACGCACAGAATCCCGATGCCCAAAATACCACGAAAAGCCCGAAACCCCACATTACCGAAAGACCAGAAGCGCGAAATTCAAAATCCCGATGTTAAGGGATTTTGAGTTAGCGCTTCTGTTGTTGCGGTTCAGGTAAGTATGTGTGTGTAAGTGTGTTTGTGAGGGGCTTTAGTGTGTGTAAGTGTGTGTTGTGACTGTGGTGTGTGTGTGTGTGTGTGTGTGTGTGTGTGTGTGTGTGTGTGTGTGTGTGTGTGAGTGTGTGTGAGGGACTGTAATGTGTGGGTGTGAGATTGCCCTGTGTATATGTTTGTTCAATCTTGGAGTTAGAATAATAGAGTAGGGGGAGTGTAGAGTGGTTTTTTTGGTTATGTGGGGAGGGTGTGTGTGTGATTGTGTGTGTGTGCTGTATGTATGTATGTATTAGTTTCACGATTTAGAATTTTGCGCTTTCAATGTTTCATTAATGTGGGGTTTCAGGCTTTTCGTCACGGTGTTTTGGGCATCGGGATTCTGTGCGTTCGGGATTTTGTAGTGGACCTATATATATATAGGGAGGGTGGCCTAATGGTTAAGGCGTTTGCCTTACAAACACAAGGTGCAGGGTTTGAATCTCACAGGGGATAATTGGCTAGGCTTAAAATGTCTCACAAGGGCGATTAGCCTAGTACAAATCTATGAATCTATGAATCTATGAATATATTATATATATATATATATATATATATATATATATATATATATATATATATATATATATATATATATATACATATATATCACTACATATGAAGACAAGCATGCCACAACACTGTAGTATGCAACACTAACTGGTATCAACATTGTTAGACCATGATGAAACTAACTACTATAAGCTATAGTTGGTAACACTTAGCATATGCCTAACTACAACAGCACAGATGCTATTTTTTCCTATGTTGGATGTATGCTTCGCACATTTATGTCAGTGTTTGAATATGATAATCACTCACAACTGTAACCCAGGTGTCTGCACTAGTAATGACTCATGTTAACAGCTACCATATAGTCTATTTGCATTATGAAGATATAATAAGACAAAAAATCAGTAGGAATTATAAAAGTAATGTGATGCCCACCACTGCTATCAATACGTGATGGCCACCAATATGTGTTGTCCCCACACTGGGCCAGTAATCATGGAGCCTGAATCCTCACCACTGACACTGGAGAGGAACATGCACTTGGAATACAAATGGATACACTCAGTATTTCCAGATGCCAAACTCTCTGAATCAAGTACAATTCCCTTAACAGCATACAGGGAACACATTCAGCCCAAGTTCTGTGTGTATCTATATCTGTCTCCCTCCAGGTCACCAGTAAGACTCCCACTGGTACAGTTGAAGGGTTAGCTCCTCAGCCGAGTGTCCAACCCAAGTCCTCCAGCTCCCTCTCTGTAAACCTAGTGCTTCATGTCCCTGTAAAGTAGCTGATTCACACTCTCTTTAAGATTTAATTTTCACACACAAACACACACACACACACACACACACACACACACACACACACACACACACACACACACACACACGCACACACACCTGGGAAAGGCTGGCACAGATTACCTGCTCTGCCATATTTGCCCAAACTATAAGGTTGTTATCACTGTCACCAGTCAGTTACTTATAAGGCTCTTAAAAGGGTATCCCACTATACTGTGTAATATTAAAACTAATACAAATGGTAGTAGTTCACAAAGATGGCTAGGCCTTCTGGAGTGGCCCAAACAGTGTCACCAAATAAATATAAGCACTCTCTGAGGTCAGATGGTAGTTTTAAATATATTTAATAGTAAATAATAAAAGCACATGAAAATACTGAACATATGTTCACAGTAAACCACAGAGGTCAGATCACAGGAAATATTGACAAGAACATTGATGGACAGACTTAGGCAAATAAAGAAAAACAATATTTAAACTAATCTTCGCTATATTCATTACTGAATCTAAGGGAATTTTACTTTCTTACTACTGCAAGGCAAGATGCTGTGGATGAGGGTCTTTCTAGTCAGGCTTCTCAAACAGAATACTCAATACTCTGAGATTTCTCTTTGTAGTATGTAAAATATAATTTTCAAGAGGGCTGGCAGAATGATCTCATCTGGTTACCTGACTCTACTTCTCACAGTATTCCTCTTTGAAGCTGAGACAGGAAGTTAGCACAGACAGCCACAATAGACATCCAAATGTTTATAGCTGTGCCTGGGGCCTCTCTACTTTTCAATGAGCTAATGAACAAAGGCTTTTCCCCAGACCCAGCACCTCCTGTCCTATTCAGCTCTGTGGGATGCATTTTAAGGGTTTAACAGCTCATTTACAGTGCCCTTATTTTTTTTAAAGTTAACATCTGCTGTGCCAGTATCCTCTATTAAAACATATATGTTCAGTTCAGCTACAATAATCCATATACAATTCTCTTCATTTCAGTAGGGCGCACTGTTGATACATTTCATTTTCAGCACAAGCATTTGTACAAAATCAGTTTGCTATGCAAATGACATACAGTTTTAATACATTTGTAATACAAGCATCTTGTATAAGTCAGTTTGATATGCAAAGTACATATCATCTAAACTAAAAAGTAAAGTCCATGACAAATCCGGACATATCATTCTTTACAAAACTCCAGCTAGCTATGCTAGCACTTGCCCATATCATCACAAGCTATATGCAAATGATATGAGCAATGCAACATAGTTATTGTCTGACACAACAACATCAAATATTTGGAATGCAACACAACACCTTAGAAAAAATGTGCAATCATAAATACAGTGGCAGCATGTGACATAAATTATACTTTCTGTCTCCTAATATATTAATACCTTACATATCTTTTTATGAATTCCTATGCATGTAACTGCAAAATGCAAACACAATAATGCTGATCACCAATAATGCAACAGGTAGATATAAGTGAAAAAATATTTGTGACGTGCATAACAATTTCTAAATACAGGATAAAAGCATGCTGTAAATAAAACACCAGCACTGTTGCAAACAGAAGTGTTAGCCATGTTGAACTAAAGTACATACCAAACATAGCAGAAACCTATCAAATATACAAACAACACCTACGATGCAAACAGCAACAAAAACATAAATAACTTGTTTGTAAAGTATCCTAGTTAAAAGCACTGTGACAGTTACATATATATCTGTCAAGTCATCTAGGTTGTGACATACAATTAGCAGCATTACCATCAGTAAACATGCCCTGCTCATAACTCAACTGTAAACTTTTTTTCTGAAATACTTACTAGTAAGCACAGGAAATGTATGACTATTACAGTTACCTTAAACATGCATACTGGGTAGTCTTGCCTTAATTTAGGAATGCATGGAGGTGCAAACCGAGCCACTCTTTTAACAATGTTATGATCTATTCTATGTAAAATAACATGAAAATGTATAAAACATGCCTGTCTTCCTTCACTGCTCCTCCAGTCTCTGAATCTGTTCGATACACAATGCACAATTTCTTACTCTAACTTTGTTACCTGCAAAAGGTATAAAGCATATATGAATGGCAAAGACTAGCCCCGGGATTCACTAATCCTCTGTGTAAGACTAAATAAGTCTACTCGGAAACTGCAGCCTAAGAGGATGACGTCAGCATGCCATGCATATTCATGAGGGTGTACTGACACAACTCTAAGGCTAACACGGAGCATACATGAGTGCAGGGGGTGTGTCAGACTGCCGAGCAGTCCAAAAATACATGCCCCTGCAAGTCCCTCAATCTGCAAATGTCAACTGAAATGAGCGGGTCCACTCAAATGTGTACATACCCAACACTACACTCCCCCACATTCTAAATCCCTGTACAATTTTAAAATGTAAAACTTTCATTTTTATTTTTATTATTCCCGATATAGCTGCCCGTATTTGCACGTGTTTGCGCGGGTTTGCCCATTGCTTAGCTACAGTTAGCAGTTTAGAGATTGAAGAGGATAATAAGAAACTTATATGCAAATTATGCCAAATAGCAATAGCGTAGTGGTAGAACCTTCGCACAAAGAGAAGGCATTCCCGGTTCAAGTCCCACCACTCCCCTTTCAAGTTTCTGTAGTAAACCGTTATAGAAAAATAATTCCTGACATTTATCTTTTAAATTTTAGTAAAAAGCATTGAAATGGCCTATGTAGTAGTGAACGATATTTTATATATATATAAGAAGGTGAATTGGTTATGCATACTGATGAATGCATAAGTAACATATCTTAAGCAATGTGAAGCACTGCTAAGCAAAGTTTACCAGTATTAATCACATTTAAGCATAAATGCTCATAGCTTAGCACTGCTTTAACTATTGCAATGGCTTTGTGCGGAGCTGTGCATTGCGCCAACTAGCGCAAACAAACCGTGTTTGCGCGTAGCTGTGCACCGCTCTAACTAGTGCAACGTCGGGCAATGTCGTGCAGCATTGAGTAACGTCTAGCAACATAGAGCAATGATGGATGATGTGTCTAATATAAGTGTATGTTATTATCGTTTTTTGAAATGTAGTAAGGGTTAAGGTAGGGATATAGGCATGTTTGGTCTCACTTGCGTGAAGTTATGAAGTGTTGTCTTGAAATGAAAATGTATTTAGGCAACATTTTATCCATCCACTTATGCAGTGTGTATAGTTACATTTGATATTCTATTCTATTCAAAACATTTATATGTATTTTATATATAAATACATCACATATACATATGGCTTTTCATGATCATAGTATGGCTATTTTATTTTTTATTTTTCTTTTATTTTTAACATATACAGAAGATTTTATATATATATATATATATATATATATATATATATATATATATATATATATATATTTTATAAAGGGATTTTTAACAATGTTTTTCAAATTAATGAGAGTATGATGTCATAATTAACTGGGATATTTAAATGTATTGAATGGGCGGTTGCCCGTGTATTGTTTGTCTGATGAAAGCGCTTACACTTAAAAGTTCTGTGCTCCGTTTTTTGCTGTTTGAATTCGTTATTTCCACTTTTTGTTTTTGATAGAGCAATGATGGGCAAAGTTGAGCAAAGTCGGCTAAACACAGCCACACCTCCTAGCCGGTCTTACCAGTAGTAAAATAAAAAGCAATGACAGGCCTCAAACCTGGGATACTGTGCACCATAATCGCTGTACTGAACCACTAAGCTATGACAGCTTTTGATATTCATGCACTGTCAACACACATATACATATTAATGAAAGTTTACTCAGTGCTAAGCAGGTGTGCTTTCAGCTGAGAAATTTCAAAACCGGCCAATCACAAATAAGTGCGGGAAATGAGGCATATTTAAGCTCCATAGGTGGGAATACTTGCCATAACTGGTTGTAGCTCCCATCTGCAGGCAGCATGGCTGGTGTTGAAGAGGGCTCTCGCTACCGAGCACAACGATGGGGCACTGAGGAGTCAAAAGTGATGGTTTGGCCCCTCATCCATAATCATGATGCCAGACTCCTGCAGGGCCAGTTCCAGGACACCGAATACAAAGCGGAAGCCTGGAACCATCTTGCACATGATCTCATCAGTGCCACAGGTGTCTGTCGGACTTGTGAGCAGGTCAGACACCATTACTCAGACCTGAAGAGACGCAAGGAGGACCAACTGAACCAGTGGATACAGGAGGCCCGTGGGATGGAAAATGCCCCACTACTGAGTAGGTAGCCATGGAATGAATTATGTAAGAATTGCTATTGTAGTCTATATTATGGACAGGTATGTCTCAATATCACTTCATTTACTTCACAGCTGCAGGTGTCCATGCTGCGAATCAGCAAGCCTATGCAGATAGGCTGCTAAGGCTGTGCCACCAGGCAGGTTAGTAATTATTTTGCATGTATTGTTATATAAAATAAGTGAGAGAGCCTGAAAAAACGTGTTGTCGCCCAATAATAAAGGTATAATAAGTCTTGAATAGCATATCTGTATGTACTGTTATATAAAATAAGTGAGAGAGCCTGAAGAAAGAGTGGTGTAACCCATTAATAAAGGTATAATACGTATTGAATTAGTCTTCTGCATGCACTGATATATCAAATAAATGAGAGAGCCTCTAGAAAAGTGTGTAATGTAATTAATAAAGGTATAATTCTTGGAGTGTGTCCGTGTCACTTTCCTCGAAATGTTGTTGTACTCTTGCATTATATAAATAGTACTGTTGTATTAAGTGTTGTCTACCCACACTTGGGTAGGCCCATAGAAAGTGGATGAAGGGAGTGCCAGTAGCTGTTAAGCATATATACAGTCCTCAACTGTTGGTTCATGGCTGGCATGTATAGGTAAATCTGGCACATGAGTAGCTTGTTATTGTGTTCCCCAGAAATGTCAGTGTGCTGCTAGAAATGTAGGGGGCTGTTAAAATATAACAGATAATGTCACCTGAACACATCCAGATATGTAGATATAGAAATATAAATAAAATATATAAATACATAGCAGTAACATCTGCATCCTGGACAGTTTGTATGTTAGATACAGGTCAGGTACATAAGGAACTAGCAAAACCCATTTCACAATTTAACTGACATTGCCTAGTGTAATAAGACATGTAGGGGATATATACCTGCAGTCAATAGGAATGTAATGTAAACTATAAGTACATATGAATTGTTAATGGAGGTATCTTTTTACACCCTACTGTATGTGCATAAACAATGCAATTCCACACCTCAATGGGTATGTCTAATCTCAAAACATTTGTTGGGACATATGTCCTATTGGTTTATAAATATCTGCATTTACTTTGATGCATGTGCCCTGTTCAAATACCACAATCTTGGTGGCCTGTTGCCACCAATCAATCTGGCATGCTGTTGGAATGTTGACTGTTGTTCTATATATGCATGTGTTATGTTTGCTATTCAACTGTTGGAACTCTGGTGTGTTGGGTTAATGGGAATATTACTGCATGCTGTTACAACTAATTTGGAATTCTGTTGGCTGTTACCAACCCATATTGTCATTAAATCCTCCTAAACATAGAACGTATGGGAAGGCCATTCCCAACGGACCCACCTGTCCCAACTCAGCTGGCGATGGCATCTGGCACCAGTAGGTACGGTGCCCAGCCCGGGACCTCCTCCTCCATTGGCCCTGTGCCACCTTCAGGTGGAAGCACTGCAGGGGATGGGGCTCATCCCCCCCTGCAAGCGTGGCCAGATGAGGGCCACCTATCACCCTCTGAATGGTCCGGGCTGTGGTGCGTAGGGAGATAGAGCGTTCAGTCGCTTATCCTCTATGCCAGCTTGAGCCACGTGTGGTGTGACTCACTCATGAGCCTGCCCCCTCCTACGCAGCCCTTTGCACAGCCACCCTCTGAGCTGTAAAGGTGCAGTGGTGACTGCCCATGGGTGGGGATCTCAGTTCCACTGTTGCCATCTGTGGGCTCATGGGCTTGAGATTTCCAAACATCCTTCCCCGTCAATGTTGTTCACCCACCACATGTGTCATATTCCGCCCCTGTATGCATCTTGTTTGTCTTGTCTGTTTACCTCCCCAACCTATCTCCCCAAATATACCTACTTCCCCTACCCCACATTCCACTCTCACCTGAAAAAAAAGGGCAATCTGCACCCAAAAAAAAATTACGCCCAATACATAGCTGCCCATGTTGCACACATGTCCGATGGACACATAAACTGTAATTTAATTGGCAGTACAACATACTTCGTTGTCCTCACCCCTCTCTCAGGGGTGGAAGGTTTCAAATTTCCCTCCAAATTACTAGCATATGCACAGCTGTTGTTGTTAAAGAAATGGGCAGCTATGGACCTTCCCTACACCCGTCCTGCACATCCCAAGATGATTTCCCTACTGTCTTTCCCTCTTTGTGCTCCTTTTTCACCACTTTCCTATCTCCCCATTTTCTTTTCTTTAAAAGAAATGAGCGCGGGGGTTAGCGGAAGTAAGCACTATTAAGCAGCAGTTAGCGGGTTTGCGTGAGTGTGCACTTGTGTGCGCTTAGCTAAGTATTGCTAAGCTTCACGCAAACCCTCGCAAACCCACTGACAACTGCTTAAAAGTGCCTTAGTCATTCTGCATGTGAGGGCCCTTGTTCTGCTAAGCAGCAAAATAAAACAACACTGTTAATCTCGAACCCCGAACCTTGGACACACTAGACTGCAAGAAGTACCACTAAGCCACAGTAGGTATGCAGCAGGCTGTTGCTGAAATATATATATCATGCATCAGAATGAGTGAATGTAAAGGAAAGATAGGAATGCCATAACACAAAACCTGTTCTGTGGAACTTTACCAGCAGTTGTTGTGGAATTGCATTACATTACTGTGATAACAGAACTAGACATTCTAGCAGTAAATAATGTTACAGCAGCACTTTACAACCCCCACACAGTATCATAGAAGGACAATCCCCACCCAAACGTACAAAATACCTGTGTGTTCAGGGTCCAGCAAGGATGTAGGTAGGCATACTCAGTACTGGAATTGTCCAGTTTTCATGAGCATCCTGTGCTAATGTCAACAGTAAAAAAGCACCAACTGTGCAGAAGTGAGTACATTAATATTTGCAGTATAGCAGTTCACAAACAGTTCATGTGCCAAATGAATACATCTCAATAACTACGTATGTATGGCAGCTAAATGTATAAGTAGAAAAGAAACTACATACTCCCATGTATCTTGTGTTAGCATTTGTATGGGAGAGCACAATTCTACACAGACAGCTGTGTACTGGAAGTGGCAACATTCAGGTATGAGTACAATATTCAAATCACTGGCTACACCCCTAGCTTCAGATATAAGAAGTATACCAACCTTCTGACTTACACAACGGTGTCCACAGCAAACACGCATGGGCCCCACTTTGGAAAACTGAAAGGGCTATGCCTACCTGACCTAGCAATTTATAGCATTGGGTTGCTATGACAGTGAGTACTGCAATTACCACACAGCAGGCTGCATGCAATTACCAAATGCTGGCCAGCAATTGGTGCAGAGGCCATCACATTCACATGTGCAGATACCTATAAAAGCAGGCTGTACTTACTGTCCACACATGCAATCATTTCATTGCAGCTATGGAGTGAGAGAGAGAGAGCGAGCGAGTAAGAGAGAGAGAGACACACACAGACAGACACCAACAGCTACAACAAGAGCAACATCAACAGCAACAGAAAAAAAAAGATATTAAAAAATATATAAATTAACAAAAACAAAACTAAAAAAAATATATTAAAAAAAAAATTATACAAAACACATGGAACTGACAAATACAAGCACATACAAAGGAAAGGTATGTAACATATATGTATTTACTGGCATGTAGTAGATGTTTTTGAAGAGTACTTTACATACTTTGAATCATCCATATGTGGCAGCAGTACGTATCTATGCACAGATGCCCTGCATAACTACTACCATGGAGAAATCAGTGTGTAGCTGTGTGCAGTGGGATATGACTGTGACATATGTAGTTCAGCATTAAATGTCAAACATCTGATCCATGTTATCTGTGTTCTGTACAGTAGTGTGTACAATGACTGTTTGGGGGAGTAGCGCATACAGTTATATAAACATGGATGTGACAGAGTAACAAATGCATGATAGTCATATTAACGTGTAGCTTAGCACTGGCAACAGCTGTACCAGGCTAGTATGCTAATCTCGCATTTGCAGCTATAGATAATATTACTGTGTACTCACATGTGACACCTGTTCATGTTGCAGCAAGGCCCACCAGGTCAGCCGTGAGGTCCACGGACTTACAACACTGTGGACCGTGTGTGTGTGTATGGCACACACATATGGAGAGATCAGTCTGTGTTAGATATATTAGCATCTGTACATTTGCATAGAGCAAGGGACGTACTGCAACTGTTTGTGAAGGGTGGACATATATATGTTGGTGAAGGTTATGTGCATATTTCTATGTAAACACAAAATATCACTTGTAGAGTCCAAATAAGGGTATGAGCCCGAACAGCAGTGAATCCAAAAGTGTAAGTGGAAAATTACCACTGAAGTAGTCAAAATGAAAGGCAGGCACACGAAGTAATGGTCCAAAATAGTTTAATAACGCTTCTCTCTGTAAATACGTTTTCGAGTTCCTTCATTAGATAAAAGACACAACCAATAAAAATAGAACACTGCCTTTATACATAAAAATAGATTGAATGATTGAATTGATGTGAATTGATTAATTGCCTTATAATGGAAAATTCTTAAAAAATATATGAAATATATAAAAAACAGTAAATATAATCTCATTAAAATAATAAAATATTGTATATATATATATATATATATATATATATATATATATATATATATATATATAAATAAATAAATTATTTAAAAATCAGAAACATCAAATTGGATAATATAATAAATATCAAATATAATTGAAAATCAAATTTAAGCACATTGTAGTAATAAAAAGTGAATGAAAGAGTAAATGGTATACTATCACCATCTGGAATTTCCGTCAAAATTTATTTCCTGTAATTGTTCCTGGGTGGGTAACGGTAATGATTGTAGTATACTGGGGGACGGTTGCGTAGTCTGTCTGACCTCCTTAAAGGGGGTATTATATTCTAAAGGGATGTCATCCCGGTGTTCTTCTATGCCACTGTGGTTAGATATCAAATCCACATTTGTATTCATTGGATTGAAATTACCCGTTAAGTCACCCCTGAATGAATTGTGTGGCCTGGGTTTAGGGTAGGCATTCCCCAACCTGTAGGCCTTAATATCCCTCTCCATTTTAGAGGCCTTCCTTTGCATATTCTTAACACATTCCTTTTCAATGTTAGAAAAAATGCTATTGTATATAGACCTCTCCGATTCAACTTTATATAACATATCACCGGTAATTTTGGTATTTACATGATTAATCTTGTTAACTAGATGTTCCCTAACCCTGTCATTCTCCACAATAATAGCTTTTGCAATTTCGATACCACAATTGTCAAAAATATGTATTAATTCCTTATGAAATTCAGAATTTTCTTCCACCCTGTTAGGGTACTTGCAAACCCGCAAGCCCTTAGGGACTATACCTTTGTTAATACATTCCTGCAAATAAGTAGAGTCACAACCCAATCTTTCATATTTATCAATATAAAAATACAAAATGTCTAGATTCTCCTTATAGGTATTAGTATGTAAGGAGATATCCTGTGAATCAACATTGGCTGTATGCATATTAAATTTTTTATCTAAAAACCCTTTTAAATCAAAGGGTAAATCAACGTTTGTAAAGTCACCTTGTCTGTTAGGTAAACGTAAGTCACGATGCCCTCTTTGCTCCTTAGCCAAAAAATTGTGTCCATTAGAGCTGCCACAACTTCCAGAAACCCCAGAACGTAACAACTGGGGAAACTCATCAAAATCATTGATGTTTGGAAAAGCCGGTGGAACTGCTCCGTTGCTATTGAAAACATAATCCGAACCAGGAAGTGGTTCAACAGGAGGCAAACCGTTAGAAGACGCATTTGCGGTTTGTTTACGTTGACAACGGACTTACAACACTGTGGACCATGTGTGTGTGTATTGCACACACATATGGAGAGATCAGTCTGTGTTAGATATATTAGCATCTGTACATGTGCATAGAGCAAGGGACGTACTGCAACTGTTTGTGAAGGGTGGACATATATATGTTGGTGAAGGTTATGTGCATATTTCTATGTAGATTGTAGTGTGTGGCAAACAAGATAGCATACAGTGCTGGTATATGACATGTGGTGGTTAAACGCTGTGGGTATGATTTGTCAGGTTTGCAGTGTTGCAGCCAGTGAGGCCTGCTAAAGCTATATGGGCTGAGAACACCTTCAATGCATTCCGCACAACACTGTGCAATATTATTACATAACTGTACACCTCACAACCTTCGCATAATTGATATTCTCACCAGGAAAGGTGGACTGTATATGTGCCTATATGTATATCTATATGTACACCAATGGATGTTAATATGTATCTGTATATATATATATATATATATATATATATATATATATATATATATGTGTGTGTGTGTATTGAGAAAGAGAGAGACAGGTTCATATTTACTGCGACAGATACCTGGTGACAAAGCCATGGGCTCAAGCTCAGTGTTGAAACTATATTGGCATCCCTACTGGCAAAACCTCCGTACCCATGAAATACCACATAGGTGGTAGTCTACTTAGCACTGAAAGTGTGATAAGAGACCATGGGACACAAGTGGACAGTAGTCTCCCCTTTGATAATCACAGTGCCACACTAGTCATGTAATCTTTTGATGTGGCACACCTCCTCACAAAAGATGTGTCATCCAGAGAAATATAGGTCAGTGTTCCCCTCTACTCATCACACATAAAACCCATTATTGAGTACAATGCCCCATGTGGTATGTGCCTCACAAGACATCTACAGCAACTGGAAAGGCCACAAACATACCTCACAAAGAGTAATAACAGACTCAAACAGATGCCCTATGCAGACCGTCTCACAAAACCACAGCTAGACTGTGTTGCATACCGCCTACCCAGAGGTGACCGCTGCCTAACATACAAAGCTATGTCAAACCCAGAGCTGTTGAACATGCTTCATGTAAACAGATCATAATCCCTACCAGCTACATGCTCTAGGGACATAAACATTGTCACCTCAATAGACAGAACATGCTGGAGGGATAGATTCCTATCTCAGAGACATCCCATACACTGGAACAAACCACCTATCAATAGTAAAGCAAGCTCCTCATTAGCAGTCATCATAAATAATCCTGATGATTGGATGGGAGATAGGAAATACATACCGTGAATCACCTCTGTGGCTCTGCTAGACAGGGTCATGTGAAATTAGATTAGATGTGTGTCAAAGGCCAGGGTAGCATATGGCTAGGCTTCCACAGGCCCTAGGGCCAATAGCCTATAACCTACCTGTGAACCGATACACACCCACATATACTTGTTGCAATAATTGCTATGTGAGTTTGACTGAGTGTCATGGTGAAAGTGTTGGTGAATGTGTCGAGGTTCTGTCAATGTGTGATAGCTTAGTGGGAAACTGTTTCTGTCATGCTATTTTGTGTCCTAGCTCTGATCCCAGCAAAAGATGTGTATGCTATTACTAGGCAGAAAAAGCAGTATGGCATACGGTCTGACATAGTCCCTTGGTATGGACTGGGGTGTGCCATTGTAGGCTAAAGCAGCACATGTATGCTTATTGATTGGTATTGCTGGTGAATCCAAATCCCGTATAAACTGTAGTACTACCTAAAGTTGTATACCTAAACAGCACAGTGTGGGGTATGTCCACATTGCTTGGAAACACTGTTATGTATGTTCCCTGTAGTCCTCACAGATTACATACCGCAGGGATAATGTTTTGTAAGGACTGACACACAGTACTGCATGGTAAACAGGTAAAGGTCATCTGGGATGCCATACCTTTGTGTCTTGTATGTATGTGTGATGTGTGTGTAGGTATGCCTGTAACATGCCCTCGGTCATATGTGTGTTACAGGTTATAAGTGGGTATCTAGCAACATGTATAGTCTAGTACAGCAGTATGCCACCTATACTAACAAACATGCACATATGTTACGCAGGGGTTTGCCACCAACAGCTAGTGTGGTATACCCGTAACACTGTATCTGGACTTTACAATCATTACAATGGATGACATATTTCATTATGCATTAGCTTGATATATACCTCCTGTGGCTAGGTGGTGCATTGTGTCGCATACAGTGTGACATGTACTGTTGTATAATCTTACATACTGGTTTCTCTTTGTTGCTGTGCAGAACATGGTTTGATATATAGAGCATGCCAGGCACTGTCAGGCAGTTGTGGTATGAGCACTGATATGTGGTATTGAAAGTGTGTATCCTCTGATAGCCAATAGGTTGCTATATATGGCAGTTCAGTGATATCTGTACTTTAGAATGTTAAGTGTGCCACATGACTTGCTCACACATATTGTTTCATTGTCTTCCAGGGTCAAGGATCACCATCGCAATCCGTCATGCAGCCCAGCTGAGGATGAGCAGATCACAACCAGCTTGGTTCAGCACTACACCCTACTGTTCTCAAGAACTAGCCAGGACCAGCATGAGCGGACTGCAGTGTGACAAGATGTTGTCCGTCGGGTAAATGACATAGGCATGCATAACCGGACATATGAGCAGATACACCATCAGTGCAGTGATTTACTTAGACATGTCCAGCAGCATGCGTCTGATGTCCATAGACAACAGCTTGCCACAGGTGGTGGGGTAGCCATCCATCCCCCCCTCACCAGAGTGGAGGAGCTGCTCCTCAGCCTGGTGGCTCCTGGCCAACAACAACAGCAAACATGTATCATCATGGAGGCTGGAGCCACCCAGCGAGTTGACACGGAGCGTACAGGTAACATGGCATATCTGTAGACTACTGTTACCTCTATTGGTAGATCATGCATATGTGAGATGTGTACTGTGTAGTTAGAAGACGTCCAGCTTGGTGTTGTGCAATACTGATAATTTGGAACATAATCTGTAGGCCTGTGACTGTCAACCATTGTACTACTGGAAGATTGCAAACTCACAGTAGCAATGCCACAGTCGTTGCCACTGACAAACTCTCTCAAATCCTCGTAGGTCCCTCTGGTATGACAGCAAGGCAGCAGACCCATGCTGGTGAGTGTGTTCTACATTTAATATTGCATGATATATATGCATGTCATAGGTGAGGTGTAGGACATTGTAACACACCTGTGCATAATGCATGCTGTGCATGTTTGCTGTGAGACTATGCACATCCCAGTAACATGTTAGCTGCCTCAAACACATGCAATACACAGAGCATTCCGCACAATTGTGGCAAAACTGTAGTGGACATTGGATAGGCAGAGTCTATACACATGCACACAACATACACAACATTGTCATATGCAGTACACATTAATATGCTACACATGGCATATTCAGACACCTGCTGTAAGGTCACACTCCAGTATCCCAAATGTCATCCACACAGCACACATAATATACCTGAGGTTTACGGGCCTATCATGGGGCTGTGCAACACTCTGCAACCCATAACACATTCATGTTAGGCAATGCTCCCTATTGGGCACCTTACAAATCCATGTAACAACTGTTTGTGAAATGGTGAATGTAGCCATTGTACTGCAGTTCAGATACAGCATGCTAGGTGCCAGTCTGGCACACATTAGTAGCCTTGAGTGACCACATGATGCTGCATGACGCTGGCTCACGGTACTACACCCCATGCAGTGACCGTAACCACAGTACTACACATAGCATTCATTGCTATACACCTCACTGTTGTGTGTGTGCAAACATATGCACCTATACACAATATGCATAGCAATCACCATTTGTACAAAGTGACACATATATGTCTTGTAATGCTATGGAGTGTATAAGTCACATGACACACATTGGGTATGTGTGATGTTTAATGTTGCAGTTATGTTGTAGCATGCCATTTCATGGCTGGCATTGGCATGCACACAATATGCCCTACACTCACCACAACCACTGTACAATGGCTATGTTGAGCAATGGTATTCTATCAGGTATACATGCACCACTCATCCTGTGTGTATACATAGCATACGTGTGCTAAACCTGTGTCCACAATTACTGCTAAAGACACAGATGCTCTAATCAGAAATGGATATCTATGTGACACACAGATAAACATGCAACCATGGTATGTATACCTGTGAGTGATGGTGTACAGGACATTGCAGAGCTTTCAATACTTGCAGAGCAATGTTGTGTCCATGTACACATTGCGTTCCAGGGTGAGGCCAATCACTGAACAACAACACACATGCATCAGAGCCATGCATACTGTTATTAGCAAGGGCTGTCTATACCCGCACTGCATGCTGTTGAGCAACACATGTCCTGCATGCTGACGCTTGTGATATGACTGTTTGGCTTGTGATACATTACCCCACCATCAACCGCTATTGAATATGTTCTGGATTGCTGGTGGTGGTGTGTGTGTGTGTGTGTGTGTGTGTGTGTGTGTGTGTGTGTGTGTGTGTGTGTGTGTGTGTGTGTGTGTGTATGTGTGTGTGTGTGTGTGTGTGTGTGTGTGTGTGTGTGTGTGTGTGTGTGTGTGTGTGTGTGTCTGTTTAAGTGAGGTGTGTATTTGTGTGAATGTGTGCATGTGTGCATGTGTGCATGTGTTCATGTGTGCATGTGTGCATGTGCTCATATGTGCATGTGTGCATGTGTGCATGGGTGCATATGTACATGTGTGCATGTGTGCATGTGTTCATGTGTGCATGTATTCCGACATCATTTACAGGTCATAAAGTGTGTTTCCTGTCATCCTCTCACAAGTGCTGAGGTTGGGCTGGTTCACTGCAGCAGGCAACCTGATGTCACTGAGCAAAATAGTGATGATGAGGATAAGTGTGTTGAGGCACAGGCATGTTTGCCAGGGTCTGTTGTTGGTCCACCAATCAACAGTACACAAGTTTCCTCCCCATCCATGCACACAGTCATACTGTTAATACATCCATCACCAATGCCCTTAGCTGAGGGACAGTGTACAGTCGGCATTGGCCAGGACAGTGTGGTATCTATGGCTCATGTATCCCAACACAGCAGCCATACCCAGATGTCTGGAAGGGTACCACATAGGCAGATGTCCAGGGTTTCTCGTCGGAGCACTGCTGCTTATCATGTCCCTGGCAGACGTGCCACAGGTCTTACAACCTCATGCATGTTCCAGGCTGTCATGGAGGCACAAGCATGTATAGAACGGTACACCAGACAGGGACTAAGGGCACAGAGGGCACATAGCATCACTGTAATTGACAGTATCCATGACCTAGCAGGTGCCATCTGCAATTACACTGAGGTCACTGATAGACGTTGAGTTGAGACATTAGATGTCCTCCCCAACATTATGTCCATGTATCAGGACAGTGCGTGATGGTTGAGATGTTGACATGGATGTATGCCAGTAACATCAGCAGCTGGCAGTCACCGTGGATGTCCCTCAATTCACAGTCACTTCCGTACTGCCAGTACCAGCCCCGGCAATGTCAGGGGTGGGCTGTCCATAGACTGTTCTAGAAGACCACGTGCACATGGCTCTGGACAGTCCCAGCAGGGACTTGGGTCAAGTGTACATCTATCCACCTCTGAGGATAGTACCCAGTCTGCTTAGTACCTGATACTGTCAGTAGCACACCTGCCAGGCACAGGTACCGTGTCCGTGGCCAAAGACGGAGATCTGTAAAGCCTGGCAGGTACAGTCTGTCACTGTCCCACAAATCTCCGTATATGGCAGCCACATGATGGAACTGTGTGCCTGCAGACACACACACACATAAAACAGACACCTAGGGTAAACACATACCCACACACATTACATCAATATTGGCCCATAGCAGTACTCTTGCCTCTCACACACAAACACACAGACACACACACACACACACACACACACACACATACATGTCGGTTGTATAGCTCAATGTAGGCATCTGGAAAAAAAACAACACACCATGTGCATATGATGAAACCTGTGCCACCTCCTGTCATCTGTAACATTGATGCAGGAACAGGCTACCATGGTGCAGATGCACAGGGTGACTTTACAGCAGTATAGCAATGTTAGTAAGTTGTCAGCAGTAGAGTGTAATGATATCCTTGAATGTGTAGCTGAGCAGGCATGATGCATTAAAGCTATGATTGACAATGTAATATTGTTTACACCAGTGTTAGTTCCAATAGTGTATTGTCCGCCCACCTGCCACTTGGCTGATGTGTGTAGTATTGGCAGCATGTGTTAGAGAGTGGACAGTATGTGTGGGATGTGTGTAGCACAGATTGCAGGTGTACATTTGTGAACATGGTGGAGGTGCACTGTCTGCATGTACATGCATAGTGGACACATGGGCAGGGTGACATTCCCTGTGTTACACAGTAATGCTCCATAGTTTCTATTGGTGGCCAGTATGCATTGTACTACACACATTTTGGAACTAGAGTACACATGTGTGCATGACATGGTTTGACACTGTGCTGTGGGTGATACTGCTACTATCTGTCATTGTTTTGCATTCTGGTAGTATACATAACCTCAACAGCCTGACCATAAACAATCGTTAGATGATGTCTTGACAACTGACACACAGACATAGGACACACAGTAACATTTGGATACTTCAGGTACTATACTATGCCAGTAACCAGTGGTATTCACCTGCACCCATTCCTGACACCACTTCTGTTTTCCATATAGCTCTCTTAGGTACAAGCAATCACAGTAGGGATATGTCTGTCCATGTCTGGAAATGCATACTGTGGCCTATAATGCATTCTCCAGATGACACACACATCCTCCACAAGGGTATCATACAGACACATACCTGTTGTCAAACCCATGCTGTAAAGCTATAAGCCAACCACAGCATAGTCATCCATCTTTACGAAACATAGTATCCCCACAGTACCACATAGGTAGTAGCCATCAACATGTTGAACAGGTACCGATGTGTACATGCAGCCAAGTGTTACATCATCTCTACTTTGGTCATCACATTTCCAAATGTATTTAGAAATCCCTTGCTGGATCACATAAGCAATAAGGGGTCTGCATGCATATCCACAAAGGTTGTTGTACAGCTATAATGAAAAGCTATCATTGACAGACTTTGCTGCATTTGAGCAGGTCTGTAATATACCTTAGCCATAGACCCTCACTCACACAATTCAATAGAAACCGTAATGAGTGTGTGTGACAAGGATGACCTAGGCCAGGGATCACTGCAGTCGCTGGCCGTGTCACAAGCATACAGATGTGACCTAAGGTCTGGAAAGTGGCAGCACACTCTGGCAAAGATGACAGATGTGTTCATGAAGAAAGCAGGGTTCCCACCTATGAAATAATTGAGGTCACATATACGTATATGCATTTGCCACACAGCTACCTGACATGCAATGCACATACTGTTGTCTTACAGTAGTAAAAGCAAAACCCACAACACATTGACCAACAGTGTGACACACAATCACCAAGTGCAGGCTTCAAACCCTTACCTAATGACTTCATGATACAAGGAGAGCACGCATTAACATGACACACTATACACATTACTGGGAGGTTTTTTTTTCCACAGGTATATTTGTTGGATGGTGACATCATCAGACTTGACAAAGATTAAAATACCACTTTTAAGGTGTTGAATTACTCTCAAAAAAGGTTGCTCCTTTCCAAGGAGATCACTCACACACTTGTCAAGTGCAGGATTCAAACCCCTACCTAACTACGTCATGATAGTAGAGGAGTATACATTAAAATGACACACTATACACATTACTGGGCGATCTCTTTTCCACAGGTATATTTGTAGGATGGTGACATCTTCAGACTTGACAAAGATTAATATACCACTTTTAAGATGTTTTACTACTCTCCAAATAGGGTGCTCCTCTCCAAGGAGATCACACACAAACACACTTAACAAGTGCAGGATTCAAGCCCCTACATAACTACTTCGTGATATTAGAGGAGCATGCATTAACATGACATGCTATACACATTAGTGGGAGTTCTCTATTCCACAGGTATATTTGTAGGATGGTGACATCATCAGACTTGACAAAGATTAGTATACCTCTTTTAAGGTGTTGTACTACTCTCCAAAGTGGTTGCTCCTCTCCAAGGAGATCACACACTTGTCAAGTACAGGATTCAAACACCTACCTAACTACTTCATGATACTAGAGAAATACGTATTAACATGACGCACTATGCACATTATTGGGAGTTCTCATTTCCACAGGTATATTTGTAGGATGGTGACATCATCAGACTAGACTAAGTGGGTTACATTAGGTGACATTAGGTGGGCTACATCGAAGGAAAAAAATAAAAAAATATATATTTTAAAAAAAAATATATACAAAACACATGGAACTGACAAATACAAACACATATAAAGGAAGGGTATGTAACAAATATGTATTTACTGGCATGTAGTAGATGTTTTTGAAGAGTACTCTACATACTTTGAATCATCCATATGTGGCAGCAGTACGTATCTATACACAGATGCCCTCCATAACTACTGCCATTGAGAAATCAGTGTGTAGCTGTGTGCTGAGGGATATGGCTGTGACATATGTAGTTCAGCATTAAATGTCAAACACCTGATCCATGTTATCTGTGTTCTGTACAGTAGTGTGTACAATGTCTGTTTGGGGGAGTAGATCATACAGTTATATAAACATGGATGTGACAGATTAACAAATGCATGATAGTCATATTAATGTGTAGCTTAGCACTGGCAACAGCTGTACCAGGCTAGTATGCTAATCTAGCATTTCCAGCTCTATATATATATATATATATATATATATATATATATATATATATATATATACATATATATATACATATATATATACACACTAATATTACTGTGTGCTCACATGTGACACCTATTCATGTTGCAGCAAGGCCCAACAGGTCAGCCGTGAGGTTCACGGACTTACAACAGTGTGGACCGTGTGTGTGTACGGCACACACATACGGAGAGATCAGTCTATGTCAGATATATTAGCATCTCTACATGTGCATAGAGCAAGGGACGTACTGCAACTGTCTGTGAAAGGTGGACATATATATGTTGGTGAAGATTGTTATGTGCATATTTCTATGTAGGTTGTAGTGTGTGGCAAACAAGACAGCATACAGTGCTGGTATATGACATGCGGTGGTTAACCGCTGTGGGTATGATTTGTCAGCTTTGCAGTGTTGCAGCCAGTGAGGCCTGCTAAAGCTATATGGGATGAGAACACCTTCAATGCATTCCACACAACACTGTGCAATATTATTACATAACTGTATACCTCACAACCTTCGCTTAATTGATATTCCCACCAGGAAAGGTGGACTGTATATGTGCCTATATGTATAATATACCCCAATGGATGTTAATATGTATGTGTACATATACATATATATATATATATATAAATATATATATATATATATATATATATATATATATATATATATATATATATATATATATCTAGAAAGAGAGAGAGAGACAGACAGGGTCATATTTACTGCGACAAATGCCTGGTGACAAAGCCATGGACTCAAGCTCAATGTTGAAACTGCATTGGCATCCCTTCTGGCAAAACTTCCATACCCATGAACTACCACATAGGTGGAGACCATGGGACACAGGTGGACAGTAGTCTCCCTTTTGATAATCAAAGTGCCACACTAGTCATGTAATCTGTCGATGTGGCACACCTCCTCACAAAAGGTGCGTCATCCAGGGAAATATAGGTCAGTGTTCCCCTCTACTCATCACACATAAATCCCATTATAGAGTACAATGCCCCATGTGGTATGTGCCTCATAAGACATCTAGAGCAACTGGGAAGGACACAGACATACCTTCCAAAGAATAATACCAGACTCAAACAGATGCCATATGCAGACCGTCTCACAAAACCACAGCTAGACTGTGTTGCATACCGCCTACCCAGAGGTGACCGCTGCCTAACATACAAAGCTATGTCAAACCCAGAGCTGTTGGACATGCTCCACATAAACAGATCGCAATCTCTACCAGCTACACGCTATAGGTACCTAAACCTTGTCACCTCAATAGACAGAACATGCTGGAGGGATAGATTCCTATCTCAGAGACATCCCATACTCTGGAGCAAACCACCTATCAATAGCAAAGCAAGCTCCTCATTAGCAGTCGTCATGAGTAATCCTGATGATTGGATGGGAGATAGGAAATACACTCCGGGAATCACCTCTGTGGCTCTGCTAGACAGGGGCATGTGAAATTAGATTACATGTGTGTCAAAGGCCAGGGTAGCATATGGCTAGGCTTCTACAGTCCCTAGGGCCAATAGCCTATTACCTACCTATGAACTGATACACACCCACATATACTTGTTGCAATAATTGCTATGTGAGTTTGACTGAATGTCATGGTAAAAGTGTTGGTGAATGTGTCGAGGTTCTGTCAATGTGTGATAGCTTAGTGGGAAACTCTTTCTGTCATGCTATTTTGCATCCTAGCTCTTATCCCAGCAAAAGATCTGCATGCTATTGCTAGGCAGAAAAAGCAGTATGGCATACGGTCTGATGTAGTCCCTTGGTGTGGACTTGGGTGTGCCATTGTAGGCTAAAGCAGTACATGTATGCTTATTGATTGGTATTGCTGGTGAATCCAAATCCTGTATGAACTGTAGTTCTACCTGAAGCTGTATACCTAAACAGCACAGTATGGTGTATATCCACATTGCTTGGAAACACTGTTATGTGTGCTCCCTGTAGTCCTCACAGATTTCATACCTCAGGCATAATGTTTTGTAAGTACTGACACACAGTACTTTATGGTACACAGGTAAAGCTCATCTGGGTTGCCATACCTTTGTGTCTTGTATGTATGTGTGACGTGTGTGTGGGTATGCCTTTAACATGCTTTTAGTCATATGTGTGTTACAGGATATGAGTGCATATCTAGCAACATGTATAGTCTAGTACAGCAGTATGCCACCTATACTAACAAATGTGCACATATGTTAGGCAGGGGTTTGCCACCAACAACTAGTGTGGTATACCCGTAATACTGTAACTGGACTTTACAATCATTGCAATGGATGATATATTTCATTATGCATTAGCTTGATATATACCTCCTGTGGCTAGGTGGTGCATTGTGTCGCATACAGTGTGACAGGTACTGTTGTATAGTCTTACATACTGGTTTCTCTTTGTTGCTGTGCAGAACATGGTTTGATATATAGAGCGTGCCAGGCAGTGTCAGGCAGTTGTGGTATGAGCACTGATATGTGTTATTGAAAGTGTGTATCCTCTGACAGCCAGTAGGTTGCTATATATGGCAGTTCAGTGATATCTGTACTTTAGAATGTAAAGTGTGCCACATGACATGCTCACGCATATTGTTTCATTGTCTTCCAGGGTCATGGCTCACCATTGCAATCCGTCATACAGCCCAGCTGAGGATGAGCAGATCACAACCAGCTTGGTTCAGCACTACACCCTACTGTTCTCAAGAACCAGCCAGGACCAGCACGAGCGGACTGCACTGTGGAAAGATGTTGTCCATCGGGTGAATGACATAGGCATGCATAACTGGACATATGAGCAGGTACGCCATCACTGCAGTGATTTACTTTGACATGTCCGGCAGCATGCGTCTGATGTCCGTAGACAACAGCTTGCCACAAGTGGTGGGGTAGCCATCCATCCCCCCCTCACCAGAGTGGAGGAGCTGCTCCTCAGCCTGGTGGCTCCTGGCCAACAACAACAACAACAGCAAACGTATCATCATGGAGGCCGGAGCCACCCAGCGAGTTGACACGGAGCATGCAGGTAACATGGCAATTCTGTAGACTTCTGTTACCTCTATTGGTAGATCATGCATATGTAAGATGTGTACTGTGTAGTTAGAAGATGTGGAGCTTGGTGTTGTTTAATACTGATTATTTAAAACATAATCTGTAGGCCTGTGACTGTCAACCGTTGTACTACTGTAAGATTGCAAACTCACAGTAGCAATGCCAAAGTTGTTGCCACTGACAAACTGTCTCAAATCCTTGTAGGTCCCTCTGGTGTGACAGCAAGGCAGCAGACCCATACTCGTGAGTGTGTTCTACATTTAATATTGCATGATATATGTGCATGTCATAGGTGAGGTGTAGAACATGTACACGTAACACACCTATGCATAATGCATGCTATGCATGTTTGCTGTGAGACTATGCACATCCCAGTAACATGTGTAGCTGCCTCAAACATATGCAATACACAGAGCATCCCACACAATTGTGGCAAAACTCTAGAGGACATTGGATAGGCAGAGTCTATACACATGCAGAAAACATATACAACATTGTCATACGCAGTACACATTAATATTCTACACATGTCGTATTCAGACATCTGCTGTAAGGTCACACTCCAGTATCCCAAATGTCATCCACACAGCACACATAATATACCTGAGGGGTAGGGGCCTATCATGGGGCTGTGCGACACTCTGCAACCCACAACACATTCATGTTAGGCAATACTCCCTATTGGGCACCTTACAAACCCATGTAACAACTGGTTGTGAAATGTTGAATGTAGCCATTATACTGCAGTTCAGGTACAGCATTCTAGGTGCCAGTCTGGCACACATTAGTAGCCTTGAGTGACCAGATGATGCTGCATGATGCTGGCTCATGGTACTACACCCCATGCAGTTACAGTAACCACAGTACTACACATAGCATTCATTGCTATACACCTCACTGTTGTGTGTGTGGAAACATATGCACCTATACACAATATGCATAGCAATCACCATTTGTACAAAGTGAGACTTATATGTCTTGTAATGCTATGCAGTGTATAGGCCACATGACACACATTGGGTATGTGTGATGTTTAATGCTGCAGTTTGTTGTACCATGCCATGTCATGGCTGGCACTGGCATGTACACAATATGCCCTACACTCACCATAACCACTGTACAATGGCTATGTTGAGCAATGGTATTCCATCAGGTATACATGCACCACTCATCCTGTGTGCATACATAGCATGCATGTGCTAAACCTGTGTCCACAATTATCTGCTAAAGACACAGATGCTCTAATCAGAAATGGATACCTATGTGACACACAAATACACATGCAGCCATGGTATGTATACCTGTGAGTGATGGCGCACAGGACATTTCAGAGCTTTCAATACTTGCAGAGCAATGTTGTGTCCATGTACACATTGCGTTCCAGGGTGAGGCCAATCACTGAACAACAACACACATGCATCAGAGCCATGCATACTGTTATTAGCAAGGGCTGTCTACACCCACACTGCATGCTGTTGAGCAACACATGTCCTGCATGCTGACACATGTGATATGACTGTTTGGCTTGTGATACACTACCCCGCCATCAGCCGCTATTGAATATGTTATGGATTGCTGGTGGTGTGTGTGTGTGTGTGTGTGTGTGTGTGTGTGTGTGTGTGTGTGTGTGTGTGTGTGTGTGTGTGTGTGTGCGTGTGTGCTTGTGTGTGTGTGTGTGTGTGTCTGTTTAAGTGAGGTGTGTATTTGTGTGAATGTGTGCATGTGTGCATGTGTGCATGTGTGAATGTGCTCATATGTGTACGTGTGCATGGGTGCATATGTTCATGTGTGCATGTGTG
The DNA here is from genome assembly GCF_019279795.1 of Protopterus annectens. NCBI lineage: Eukaryota > Metazoa > Chordata > Ceratodontiformes > Protopteridae > Protopterus > Protopterus annectens. The sequence goes on along the minus strand of NC_056727.1, from coordinate 1,131,611,303 downwards.
CATGTGTTCCGACATCATGTACAGGTCATAAAGTGTATTTCCTGTCATCCTCTCACAAGTGCTGAGGTTGGGCTGGTTCACTGCAGCAGGGAACCTGATGTCACTGAGCAAAATAGTGATGATGAGGATATGTGTGTTGAGGCACAGGCATATTTGCCAGGGTCTGTTGTTGGGCCACCAATCAACAGTACACAAGTTTCCTCCCCATCCATGCACACAGTCATACTGCCAATATATCCATCACCAATGCCCTTAGCTGAGGGACAGTGTACAGTCGGCATTGGCCAGGACAGTGTGGTATCTATGGCTCATGCATCCCAACACAGCAGCCATACCCAGATGTCTGGAAGGGTACCACATAGGCAGATGTCCAGGGTTTCTCGTTGGAGCACTGCTGCTTATCATGCCACTGGCAGACGTGCCACAGGTCTTACAACCTCATGCATGTTCCAGGCTGTCATGGAGGCACAAGCACGTATAGAACGGTATACCAGACAGGGACTAAGGGCACAGAGGGCACATAGCACCGCTGTAATTGACAGTATCCATGACCTAGCAGGTGCCATCCGTAATTACACTGAGGTCACTGATAGACATTGAGGTGAGACATTAGATGTCCTCCGCAACATTATGTCCATGTATCAGGACAGTGCAGGGTGGTTGAGATGTCGACATGGATGTATGCCAGTAACATCAGCAGCTGGCAGTCACCGTGGATGTCCCTCAATTCACAGTCACTTCCGTACTGCCAGTACCAGCCCCAGCAATGTCGGGGGTGGGCTGTCCATAGACTGTCCTAGAAGACCACGTGCACATGGCTCTGGACAGTCCCAGCAGGGACTTGGGTCCAGTGTACATCTGTCCAACTCTGAGGATAGTACCCAGTCTGCTTAGTACCTGATACTGTCAGTAGCACACCTGCCAGGCCCAGGTACCGTGTCCATGGCCAAAGACGGAGATCTGTAAAGCCTGGCAGGTACAGTCTGTCACTGTCCCACAAATCTCCATATATGGCAGCCACATGGTGGAACTGTGTGCATGCAGACACACACACACATAAAACAGACACCTAGGGCAAACACATACCCACACACATTACATCAATATTGGCCCATAGCAGTACTCTTGCCCCTCACACACAAACACACAGACACACACACACACACACACACACACACACACACACACACACACACACACACACACACACACACACACACATACATGTCAGTTGTATAGCTCAATGTAGGCATCTGGAAAAAAAAAACAACACACCCTGTGCATATGATGAAACCTGTGCCACCTCCTGTCATCTGTAACATTGATCCAGGAACAGGCTACCATGGTGCAGATGCACAGGGTGACTTTACAGCAGTATAGCAATGTTAGCAAGTTGTCAGCAGTAGAGTGTAATGATATCCTTGAAGGTGTAACTGAGCAGGCATGATGCATTAATGCTATGACTGACAATGTAGTATTGTTTACACCAGTGTTAGTTCCAATAGTGTATTGTCCGCCCACCTGCCACTTGGCTGATGTGTGTAGTATTGGCAGCATGTGTTAGAGAGTGGACAGTACGTGTGGGATGTGTGTAGCACAGATTGCAGGTGTACATTTGTGAACATGGTGGAGGTGCACTGTCTGCATGTACGTGCATAGTGGACACATGGGCAGGGTGACATTCCCTGTGTTACACAGTAACGCTCCATAGTTTCTATTGGTGGCCAGTATGCATTGTACTACACACATTTTGGAACTTGAGTACACATGTGTGCATGACATGATTTGACACTGTGCTGTGGGTGATACTGCTACTATCTGTCATTGTTTTGCATTCTGGTAGTATACATAACCTCAACAGCCTGACCATAAACAATCTTTAGATGATGTCTTGACAACTGACACACAGACATAGGATACACAGTAACATTTGGATACTTCAGGTACTATACTATGCCAGTAACCAGTGGTATTCACCTGCACCCATTCCTGACACCACTTCTGTTTTCTATATAGCTCTCTTAGGTACAAGCAATCACAGTAGGGATATGACCGTCCACATCTGGAAATGCATACTGTGGCCTATAATGCATTCTCCAGATAACACACACATCCTCCACAATGGTGTCATACAGATAGATACCTGTTGTCAAACCCATGCTGTAAAGCTATAAGCCAAACACAGCATAGTCATCCAGCTTTACGAAACATAGTATCCCCACAGTACCACATAGGTAGTAGCCATCAACATGTTGAACAGGTACCGATGTGTACATGCAGCCAAGTGTTACATCATCTCTACTTTGGTCATCACATTTCCAAAGGTATTTAGAAATCCCTTGATGGATCACATAAGCAATAAGGGGTCTGCATGCATATCCACAAAGGTTGTTGTACAGCTATAATGAAAAGCTATCATTGACAGACTTTGCTGCATTTGAACAGGTCTGTAATATACCTTAGCCATAAACCCTCGCTCACACAATTCAATAGAAACCGTAATGAGTGTGTGTGACACGGATGACCTAGGCCAGGGATCACTGCAGTCGCTGGCCTTGTCACAAGCATACAGATGTGACCTAAGGTCTGGAAAGTGGCAGCACACTCTGGCAAAGATGACAGATGTGTTCATGAAGAAAGCAGGGTTCCCACCTATGAAATAATTGAGGTCACATGTACGTATATGCATTTGCCACACAGCTACCTGACGTGCAATGCACATACTGTTGTCATACAGTAGTAAAAGCAAAACCCACAACACATTGACCAACAGTGTGACACACAATCACCAAGTGCAGGCTTCAAACCCTTACCTAACGACTTCATGATACAAGGAGAGCACGCATTAACATGACACGCTATACACATTACTGGGAGGTTTTTTTTCCCACAGGTATATTTGTAGGATGGTGACATCATCAGACTTGACAAAGATTAAAATACCACTTTTAAGGTGTTGAATTACTCTCAAAAAAGGTTGCTCCTTTCCAAGGAGATCACTCACACACTTGTCAAGTGCAGGATTCAAACCCCTACCTAACTACGTCATGATAGTAGAGGAGAATACATTAACATGACACACTATACACATTACTGGGTGATCTCTTTTCCAAAGGTATATTTGTAGGATGGTGACATCTTCAGACATGACAAAGATTAATATACCACTTTTAAGATGTTTTACTACTCTCCAAAAAGGGTGCTCCTCTCCAAGGAGATCACACACAAACACACTTAACAAGTGCAGGATTCAAGCCCCTACCTAACTACTTCGTGATATTAGAGGAGTATGCATTAACATGACATGCTATACACATTAGTGGGAGTTCTCTATTCCACAGGTATATTTGTAGGATGGTGACATCATCAGACTTGACAAAGATTAGTATACCTCTTTTAAGGTGTTGTACTACTCTCCAAAGAGGTTGCTCCTCTCCAAGGAGATCACACACTTGTCAAGTACAGGATTCAAACACCTACCTAACTACTTCATGATACTAGAGAAATACGTATTAACATGACGCACTATACGCATTATTGGGAGTTCTCTTTTCCGCAGGTATATTTGTAGGATGGTGACATCATCAGACCAGACTAAGTGGGTTACATTAGGTGACATTAGGTGGGCTACATCGAAGGAAAAAAAACAAAAAAATATATATATTAAAAAAAACTATACAAAACACATGGAACTGACAAATACAAACATATATAAAGGAAGGGTATGTAACAGATATGTATGTACTGGCATGTAGTAGATGTTTTTGATGAGTACTCTACATACTTTGAATCATCCATATGTGGCAGCAGTACATATCTATGCACAGATGCCCTCCATAACTACTGCCATGGAGAAATCAGTGTGTAGCTGTGTGCAGTGGGATATGACTGTGACATATGTAGTTCAGCATTAAATGTCAAACACCTGATCCATGTTATCTGTGTTCTGTACAGTAGTGTGTACAATGTCTGTTTGGGGGAGTAGCGCATACAGTTATATAAACATGGATGTGACAGAGTAACAAATGCATGATAGTCATATTAATGTGTAGCTTAGCACTGGCAACAGCTGTACCAGGCTAGTATGCTAATCTAGCATTTCCAGCTATTTATGTATATATACATATATATATATATACACACACTAATATTACTGTGTGCTCACATGTGACACCTGTTCATGTTGCAGCAAGGCCCAACAGGTCAGCTGTGAGGTCCACGGGCTTACAAAAGTGTGGACCATGTGTGTGTACGGCACACACATATGGAGAGATCAGTCTGTGTCAGATATATTAGCATCTCTACATGTGCATAGAGCAAGGGACGTACTGCAACTGTCTGTGATGGGTGGACATATAAATGTTGGTGAAGATTGTTATGTGCATATTTCTATGTAGGCTGTAGTGTGTGGCAAACAAGACAGCATACAGTGCTGGTATATGACATGTGGTGGTTAACCACTGTGGGATGATTTGTCAGGTTTGCAGTGTTGCAGCTAGTGAGGCCTGCTAAAGCTATATGGGCTGAGAACACCTTCAATGCATTCTGCACAACACTGTGCAATATTATTACATAACTGTATACCTCACAACCTTCGCTTAATTGATATTCCCACCAGGAAAGGTGGGCTGTATATGTGCCTATATGTATATCTATATGTACACCAATGGATGTTAATATGTATGTGTACATATATATATATATATATATATATATATATATATATATATACATATACATATATATATATATATATATATATATATATATATATATGTGTATATATATATATATATATATATATATATATATATATATATATATATATATATATATATATATATATATATATATATATATATATATATATATATATATATATATATATATATATATATATATCTAGAGAGAGAGACAGACAGGGTCATATTTACTGCGACAAATGCCTGGTGACAAAGCCATGGACTCAAGCTCAATGTTGAAACTGCATTGGCATCCCTTCTGGCAAAACTTCCATACCCATGAACTACCACATAGGTAGTAGTCTACTTAGCACCGAAAGTGTGATAAGAGACCATGGGACACAGGTGGACAGTAGTCTCCCTTTTGATAATCAAAGTGCCACACTAGTCATGTAATCTGTCGATGTGGCACACCTCCTCACAAAAGGTGTGTCATCCAGGGAAATATAGGTCAGTGTTCCCCTCTACTCATCACACATAAAACCCATTATAGAGTACAATGCCCCATGTGGTATGTGCCTCACAAGACATCTAGAGCAACTGGGAAGGCCACAGACATACCTCACAAAGAGTAATACTGGACTCAAACAGATGCGCTATGCAGACCGTCTCACAAAATCACAGCTAGACTGTGTTGCATACCGCCTACCCAGAGGTGACCACTGCCTAACATACAAAGCTATGTCAAACCCAGAGCTGTTGGACATGCTCCACATAAACAGATCACAATCCCTACCAGCTACACGCTATAGGGACCTAAACCTTGTCACCTCAATAGACAGAACATGCTGGAGGGATAGATTCCTATCTCAGAGACATCCCATACTCTGGAGCAAACCACCTATCAATAGCAAAGCAAGCTCCTCATTAGCAGTCATCATGAGTAATCCTGATGATTGGATGGGAGATAGGAAATACACTCCGGGAATCACCTCTGTGGCTCTGCTAGACAGGGGCATGTGAAATTAGATTACATGTGTGTCAAAGGCCAGGGTAGCGTATGGCTAGGCTTCTACAGGCCCTGGGGCCAATAGCCTATTACCTACCTATGAACCAATACACACCCACATATACTTGTTGCAATAATTGCTATGTGAGTTTGACTGAATGTCATGGTGAAAGTGTTGGTGAATGTGTTGAAGTTCTGTCAATGTGTGATAGCTTAGTGGGAAACTCTTTCTGTCATGCTATTTTGCATCCTAGCTCTGATCCCAGCAAAAGATGTGCATGCTATTGCTAGGCAGAAAAAGCAGTATGGCATACGGTCTGATGTAGTCCCTTGGTGTGGACTTGGGTGTGCCATTGTAGGCTAAAGCAGTACATGTATGCTTATTGATTGGTATTGCTGGTGAATCCAAATCATGTATGAGCTGTAGTACTACCTGAAGCTGTATACCTAAACAGCACAGTATGGTGTATATCCACATTGCTTGGAAACACTGTTATGTATGTTCCCTGTAGTCCTCACAGATTACATACCTCAGGCATAATGTTTTGTAAGTACTGACACACAGTACTTTATGGTACACAGGTAAAGCTCATCTGGGTTGCCATACCTTTGTGTCTTGTATGTATGTGTGATGTGTGTGCGGGTATGCCTTTAACATGCTTTCAGTCATGTGTGTGTTACAGGATATAAGTGCGTATCTAGCAACATGTATAGTCTAGTACAGCAGTATGCCACCTATACTAACAAATGTGCACATATGTTAGGCAGGGGGTTGCCACCAACAACTAGTGTGGTATACCCGTAATACTGTAACTGGACTTTACAATCATTGCAATGGATGATATATTTCATTATGCATTAGCTTGATATATACCTCCTGTGGCTAGGTGGTGCATTGTGTCACATACAGTGTGACAGGTACTGTTGTATAGTCTTACATACTGGTTTCACTTTGTTGCTGTGCAGAACATGGTTTGATATATAGAGCGTGCCAGGCACTGTCAGGCAGTTGTGGTATGAGCACTGATATGTGTTATTGAAAGTGTGTATCCTCTGACAGCCAGTAGGTTGCTATATATGGCAGTTCAGTGATATCTGTACTTTAGAATGTTAAGTGTGCCACATGACATGCTCATGCATATTGTTTCATTGTCTTCCAGGGTCATGGCTCACCATTGCAATCCGTCATACAGCCCAGCTGAGGATGAGCAGATCACAACCAGCTTGGTTCAGCACTACACCCTACTGTTCTCAAGAACCAGCTAGGACCAGCATGAGCGGACTGCACTGTGGAAAGATGTTGTCCATCGGGTAAATGACATAGGCATGCATAACTGGACATATGAGCAGGTACGCCATCACTGCAGTGATTTACTTTGACATGTCCGGCAGCATGCGTCTGATGTCTGTAGACAACAGCTTGCCACAAGTGGTGGGGTAGCCATCTATCCCCCCTCACCAGAGTGGAGGAGCTGCTACTCAGCCTGGTGGCTCCTGGCCAACAACAACAACAGCAAACATGTATCATCATGGAGGCCGGAGCCACCCAGCGAGTTGACACGGAGCGTGCAGGTAACATGGCATATCTGTAGACTTCTGTTACCTCTATTGGAAGATCATGCATATGTAAGATGTGTACTGTGTAGTTAGAAGATGTGGAGCCTGGTGTTGTTTAATACTGATTATTTGGAACATAATCTGTAGGCCTGTGACTGTCAACCGTTGTACTACTGTAAGATTGCAAACTCACAGTAGCAATGCCAAAGTTGTTGCCACTGACAAACTGTCTCAGATCCTTGTAGGTCCCTCTGGTGTGACAGCAAGGCAGCAGACCCATACTCGTGAGTGTGTTCTTCATTTAATATTGCATGATATATGTGCATGTCATAGGTGAGGTGTAGAACATGTACACGTAACACACCTATGCATAATGCATGCTGTGCATGTTTGCTGTGAGACTATGCACATCCCAGTAACATGTGTAGCTGCCTCAAACATATGCAATACACAGAGCATCCCACACAATTGTGGCAAAACTCTAGAGGACATTGTATAGGCAGAGTCTATACACATGCACACAACATGCACAACATTGTCATACGCAGTACACATTAATATGCTACACATGGCGTATTCAGACACCTGCTGTAAGGTCACACTCCAGTATCCCAAATGTCATCCACACAGCATACATAATATACCTGAGGGGTAGGGGCCTATCATGGGGCTGTGCGACACTCTGCAACCCACAACACATTCATGTTAGGCAATACTCCCTATTGGGCACCTTACAAACCCATGTAACAACTGGTTGTGAAATGTTGAATGTAGCCATTATACTGCAGTTCAGGTACAGCATTCTAGGTGCCAGTCTGGCACACATTAGTAGCCTTGAGTGACCAGATGATGCTGCATGATGCTGGCTCATGGTACTACACCCCATGCAGTTACAGTAACCACAGTACTACACATAGCATTCATTGCTCTACACCTCACTGTTGTGTATGTGGAAACATATGCACCTATACACAATATGCATAGCAATCACCATTTGTACAAAGTGACACTTATATGTCTTGTAATGCTATGCAGTGTATAGGCCACATGACACACATTGGGTATGTGTGATGTTTAATGCTGCAGTTTGTTGTACCATGCCATGTCATGGCTGGCACTGGCATGTACACAATATGCCCTACACTCACCATAACCACTGTACAATGGCTATGTTGAGCAATGGTATTCCATCAGGTATACATGCACCACTCATCCTGTGTGCATACATAGTATGCATGTGCTAAACCTGTGTCCACAATTATCTGCTAAAGACACAGATGCTCTAATCAGAAATGGTTATCTATGTGATACACAAATACACATGCAGCCATGGTATGTATACCTGTGAGTGATGGTGCACAGGACATTTCAGAGCTTTCAATACTTGCAGAGCAATGTTGTGTCCATGTACACATTGCGTTCCAGGGTGAGGCCAATCACTGAACAACAACACACATGCATCAGAGCCATGCATACTGTTATTAGCAAGGACTGTCTACACCCACATTCCATGCTGTTGAGCAACACACGTCCTGCATGCTGACACATGTGATATGGCTGTTTGGCTTGTGATACATTACCCTGCCATCAGCCGCTATTGAATATGTTCTGGATTTCTGGTGGTGTGTGTGTGTGTGTGTGTGTGTGTGTGTATGTGTGTGTGTGTGTGTGTGTGTGTGTGTGTGTGTGTGTGTGTGTGTGTGTGCGTGTGTGTGTGTGTGTGTGTGTGTGTGTTCATGTGTGCATGTGTTCCGACATCATGTACAAGTCGTAAAGTGTGTTTCCTGTCATCCTCTCACAAGTGCTGAGGTTGGGCTGGTTCACTGCAGCAGGGAACCTGATGTCACTGAGCAAAATAGTGATGATGAGGATAGGTGTGTTGAGGCACAGGCATGTTTGCCAGGGTCTGTTGTTGGGCCAGCAATCGACAGTACTCAAGTTTCCACCCCATCCATGCACACAGTCATAGTGCCAATACATCCATCACCAATGCCCTTAACTGAGGAACAGTGTACAGTCAACATTGGCCAGGACAGTGTGGTATCTATGTCTGGAAGGGTACCACATAGGCAGATGTCCAGGGATTCTCATCGGAGCACTGCTGCTCATCATGCCCCTGGCAGATGTGCCAAAGGTCTTACAACATCATGTATGTTCCAGGCTGTAATGGAGGCACAACCACGTATAGAACATTACACCAGACATGGACTAAGGGCACAGAGGGCACATAAAACTGCTGTAATTGACAGTATCCATTACCTAGCAGGTGCCATCTGTAATTACACTGAGGTCACTGATAGACATTGGGGTGAGACATTAGATGTTATCCGCAATGTTATGTCCATGTGTCAAGACAGTGCGGCACGGTTGATATGTCGACATGGACGTATGCCAGCAACATCATCAGCTGGCAGTCACCACGGATGTCCCTCAATTCACAGTCGCTCCTGTAGTACCAGTACCAGCCCCAGCAATGTTGGGGGTGGGCTGTCCATAGACTGTACTAGAAGACCACGTTCACATGGCTCTGGACAGTTCCAGCAGGGACTTGGGTCCAGTGTACATCTGTCCATCTCTGAGGATAGTACCCAGTCTGGCTTAGTACCTGATACTGTCAGTAGCACACCTGCCAGGCACAGGTACCATGTCCGTGGCCAGAGACGGTGATCTGTAAAGCTTGGCAGGTACAGTCTGTCGCTGTCCCACAAATTCCCGTATATGGCAGCCACATGGTGGAACTGTGTGCATGCAGACACACACACACATAAAACAGACACCTAGGGCTAACATATACCCACACATTACATCAACATTGGCCGATAGCAGTACTCTTGGCCCTCACACACACACACACACACACACACACACACACACACACACACACACACACACACACACACACACACACACACACACACACATATACATGTCGATTGTATGGCTCAATGTAGGCATCTGGCAAAACAACAACACACCCTGTGCATATGATAAAACCTGTGCCACCTCCTGTCATCTGTAACATTGATGCAGGAACAGGCTACCATGGTGCTGATGCACAGGGTGACTTTACAGCAGTATAGCAATGTTAGCATGTTGTCAGCAGTACAGTGTAATGATATGCTTGAAGGTGTAGCTGAGCAGGCATGATGCATTAAAGCTATGATTGTCAATGTAGTATTGTTTACACCAGTGTTAGTTTCAATAGTGTATTGTCTGCCTACGTGCCACTTGGCTGATGTGTGTAGTATTGGCAGCATGTGTTAGAGAGTGGACAGTACGTGTGGGATGTGTGTAGCACAGATTTGCAGGTGTACATTTGTGAACATGGTGGAGGTGCACTGTCGGCATGTATGTGCATAGTGGACACATGGGCAGGGTGACATGCCCTGTGTTACACAGTAATGCTCCATAGTTTCTATTGGTGGCCAGTATTCATTGTACTCGACACATTTCGGAACTTGAGTACACATGTATGTATGAAATGGTTTGACACTGTGCTGTGGGTGATACTGCTACTATCTGTCATTGTTTTACATTCTGGTAGTATACATAACTTCAACAGCCTGACCATAAACAATCGTTAGATGATGTCTTGACAGCTGACACACAGATGTAGGACACACAGTAACATTTGGATACTTCAGGTGCTATACTATGCCAGTAACCAGTGCTATTCACCTGCACCCATTCCTGACACCACTCCTGTTTTCCATATAGCTCTCTTAGGTACAAGCAATCACAGTAGGGATATGTTGTCCAAGTCTGGAAATGCATACTGTGGCCTATGATGCATTCTCCAGATGACACACACATCCTCCACAAGAGTATCATACAGACAGATACCTGTTGTCAAACCCATGCTGTAAAGCTATAAGCCAACCACAGCATAGTCATCCACCTTTATGAAACATAGTATCCCCACAGTACCACATCGGTAGTAGCCATCAACATGTTGAACAGGTACCGATGTGTACATGCAACCAAGTGTTACGTCATCTCTACTTTCGTAATCACATTTCCAAAGGTATTTAGAAATCCCTTGCTGGATCACATAAGCAATAAGGGGTCTGCATGCATATCCACAAAGGTTGTTGTACACCTATAATGAAAAGCTATCATTGACAGACTTTGCTGCATTTGAACAGGTCTGTAATATACCTTAGCCATAAACCCTCGCTCACACAATTCAATAGAAACCGTAATGAGTGTGTGTGATACGGATGACCTAGGTCAGGGAACACTGCAGTCACTGGCCTTGTCACAAGCATACAAATGTGACCTAAGGTCTGGAAAGTGGCAGCACACTCTGGCAAATATGACAGATGTGTTCATGGAGAAAACAGGGTTCCCACCTATGAAATAATTGAGGTCACATGTATGTATATGCATTTGCTACACAGCTACCTGACATGTGCAATGCACATACTGTTGTCATACAGTAGTAAAAGCAAAACCCACAGCACATTGACCAACAGTGTCACACACAATCACCAAGTGCAGGCTTCACACCCCTACCTAACGACTTCATGATACAAGGAGAGCACGCATTAACATGATGCTCTATACACATTACTGGGAGTTTTTTTTTCAACAGGTATATTTGTTGGATGGCGACATCGTCAGACTTGACAAAGATTAGTATACCACTTTTAAGGTGTTGAATTACTCTCAAAAAAGGTTGCTCTTCTCCAAGGAGATCACGCACACACTTGTCAAGTCCAGGATTCAAACCCCTACCTAACTACTTCATCATAGTAGTGGAGTATACATTAACATGACGCACTATACACATTACTGGGAGATCTCTTTTCCACAGGTATATTTGTAGGATGGTGACATCATCAGACTTGACAAAGATTAGTATATCACTTTTAAGATGTTTTACTAGTCTCCAAAAAGGGTGCTCCTCTCCAAGGAGATCACACACAAACACACTTATCAAGTGAAGGATTCAAGCCCCTACCTAACTACTTCATGATATTAGAGGAGTATGCATTAAAACGTTGCGCTACACACTTTAGTGAGAGTTCTCTATTCCACAGGTATATTTGTAGGATTCTGACATCATCAGACTTGACAATGATTAGTATACCTCTTTTAAGGTGTTGTACTACTCTCCAAAGAGGTTACTCCTCTCCAAGGAGATCACACACTTGTCAAGTACAGGATTCAAACACCTACTTAACCACTTCATGATACTAGAGAAATACGCATTAACATGACATGCTATACACATTATTGGGAGTTCTCTTTTCCACAGGTTTATTTGTAGGATGGTGACATCATCAGACTAGACTGAGTTACATTAGGTGACATTAGGTGGGCTACATAGAAGGAAAAAAAAATAAAAAAATATATATATTAAAAAAAATTATACAAAACACACAGAACTGACAAATATAAACACATACAAAGGAAAGGTATGTAACAGATATGTATTTACTGGCATGTAGTAGATGTTTTTGAAGAGTACTCTAAATACTTTGAATCATCCATATGTGGTAGCAGTACGTATCTAAGCTGAGATGCCCTCCATAACTACTGCCATGGAGAAATCAGTGTGTAGCTGTGTGCAGTGGGATATGACTGTGACATATGTAGTTCAGCATTAAATGTCAAACATCTGATCCATGTTATCTGTGTTCTGTACAGTAGTGTGTACAATGTCTGTTTGAGGGAGTAGCGCATACAGTTATATAAACATGGATGTGACAGAGTAACAAATGCATGATAGTCATATTAACATGTAACTTAGCACTGGCAACAGATGTACCAGGCTAGTATGCTAATCTAGCATTTGCAGCTATATATATATATATATATATATATATATATATATATATATATATATATATATATATATATATATATATATATATATATATATATATATATATATATATATATATATATATATATATATATATATATATATATATATATATATATTTATACACACACCCTCTAATATTACTGTGTGCTCACATGTGATACCTGTTCATGTTGCAGCAAGGCCCAACAGGTCAGCCTTGAGGTCCACGGACTTACATCAGTGTGGACCGTGTGTGTGTATGGCAAACATATACGGACAGATCAGTCTGTGTCAGATATATTAGCATCTCTACATGTGCATAGAGCAAGGGACGTACTGCAACTGTTGTGAAGGGTGGACATATATATGTTGGTGAAAGTTGTTATGTGCATATTTCTATGTAGGTTGTAGTGTGTGGCAAACAAGGCACAATACAGTGCTGGTATATGACATGTGGTGGTTAATTGCTGTGGGTATGATTTGTCAGGTTTGCAATGTTGCAGTCAGTGAGGCCTGCTAAAGCTATATGGGCTGAGAACACATTCAATGCATTCCGCACAACACTGTGCAATATTATTACATAACTGTAAACCTCACAACCTTCACAATTAATATTCCCACCAGGAATGGTGGACTGTATATGTGCCTATATGTATATCTATATGTACACCAATGGATGTTAATATGTATGTGTATATATACATATCTATATATATATATATATATATATATATATATATATATATTTATATATATATAGACACGCACACACATATACATATATATATATATATATATATGTATATATATATATATATATATATATATATATATATATATATATATATATATATGTGTGTGGTGTGTGTGTGTGTGTGTATATTTATATATCTATATATCTATATCTATATATATATATATATATATATATATATATCTATATATATATATATCTATATATATATATATATATATATATTTATATATATATATATATATATATATATATATATATATATATATATATATATATATATATATATATATATATATATATATATATATATATATATATATCTATGGAGAGAGAGAGAGGGTCATATTTACTGCGACAGATGCCTGGTGACAAAGCCATGGACTCAAGCTCAATGTTGAAACTGCATTGGCATCCCTTCTGGAAAAACCTCCGTACCCATTAACTACCACATAGGTGGTAGTCTACTTAGCACCGAAAGTGTGATAAGAGACCATGGGACACAGGTGGACAGTAGTCTCCCTTTTGATAATCACAGTGCTACACTAGTCATGTAATCTGTCGATGTGGCACACCTCCTCACAAAAGGTGTGTCATCCATGGAAATATAAGTCAGTGTTCCCCTCTACTCATCACACATAAAACCCATTATAGAGTACAATGCCCCATGTGGTATGTGCCTCACAAGACATCTACAGCAACTGGAAAGGCTACAGACGTACCTCACAAAGAGTAATACCGGACTCAAACAGATGCCCTATGCAGACCGTCTCACAAAACCACAGCTAGACTGTGTTGCATACTGCCTACCCAGAGGTGACCGCTGCCTAACATACAAAGCTATGTCAAACCCAGAGCTTTTGGACATGCTCCACGTAAACAGATCACACTCTCTACCAGCTACACGCTCTAGGGACCTAAACCTTGTCACCTCAATAGACAGAACATGCTGGAGGGATAGATTACTTTCTCAGAGACATCCCATACTCTGGAACAAACCACCTATCAATAGCAAACCAAGCTCCTCATTAGCAGTCGTCATGAGTAATCCTGATGATTGGATGTGAGATAGGAATACACTCCGGAAATCACCTCTGTGGCTCTGCTAGACAGGGTCATGTGAAATTAGATTACATGTGTGTCAAAGGCCAGGGTAGCGTATGGCTAGGCTTCTACAGGCCCTAGGGCCAATAGCCTATTACCTACCTATGAATTGATACACACCCACATATACTTGTTGCAATAATTGCTATGTGAGGTTGACTGAGTGTCATGGTGAAAGTGTTGGTGAATGTGTTGAGGTTTTGTCAATGTGTGATAGCTTAGTGGGAAACTGTTTCTGTCATGCCATTTTGCGTCCTAGCTCTGATCCCAGCAAAAGATGTGTATGCTATTGCTAGGCAGAAAAAGCAGTATGGCATACGGTCTGACATAGTCCCTTGGTGTGGACTGGGGTGTGCCATTGTAGGCTAAAGCAGTACATGTATGCTTATTGATTGGTATTGCTGATGAATCCAAATCCTGTATGAACTGTAGTACTACTTGAAGCTGTATACCTAAACAGCACAGTATGTTGTATGTCGACATTGCTTGGAAACACTGTTATGTGTGTTCCCTGTAGTCCTCACAGATTACATACCTCAGGCATAATGTTTTGTATGTACTGACACACAGTACTGTATGGTACACAGGTAAAGCTCATCTGGATTGCCATGCCTTTGTGTCTTGTATGTATGTGTGATGTGTGTGTGGGTGTGCCTGTAACATGCCCTTCGTCATATGTGTGTTACAGGATATAAGTGCGTATCTAGCAACATGTATAGTCTAGTACAGCAGTATGCCACCTATATTAACGAATGTGCACATATGTTATGCAGGGGTTTGCCACCAACAACTAGTGTGGTATACCTGTAATACTGTAACTGGACTTTACACAACTTTAACAAGACACACTCCAGACATTACTGGGAACTCTTTTTTCCACAGGTATATTTGTAGAATGGTGACATCATCAGACTTGACAAAGATTAGTATACCACTTTTAAGGTGTTGTACTACTCTCCAAAAAGGTTGCGCCTCTCCAAGGAGATCACGCACATACTTGTCAAGTGCAGGATTCATACTCCTACCTAACTACTTAATGATAGTAGAGGAGTATACATTAACATGACGCACTATACACATTACTGGGAGATTTTTTTTACACAGGTATATTTCTAGGATGGTGACATAATCAGACTTGACAAAGATTAGTATACCACTTTTAAGGTGTTTTACTAATCTCCAGAGAGGGTACCTCTCTCCAAGGAGATCACACACAAACACACTTGTCAAGTGCAGGATTCAAACCCCCTACCTAACTACTTCATGATACTAGAGATGTATACATTAACACAATGCACTATACACATTACTGGGAGTTCTCTTTTCCACAGGTGTATTTGTAGGATGGTGACATATTCAGACTAGACTAAATGGGTTACATTAGGTGACATTAGGTGGGCTACATAAAAGGAATATTTAAACACTTTGGCCATGTGATCATCAAAGGAGAGTTTACTATCTACCTGTGTCCCCAGGGCCATAATGACTTTTTCCGTACATACTGGATTACCACCTATGTGGTAATTTGTGTGCACTTTGTTTTACCCAAAGGGGATGACTATACATTCTTTGGCATTCTGCTTGAGAGCAATGTTTTGACATCAGGTATCTGTCTCTGTAAGACCCTTCTGGAGGATGTCTGTGTCAGCCATAGAGTCTATTATGGACCACAGTTAGCAGTCATCTGCAAACCTGTTCAGACATACTCCTCCCGTGCTTGCCTGTATCTCTGAGCAGTATCTACTGAACAGGTGGTGTTCCAGGACCAAGACCTGTGTGATGCCATTTGTGACTTGTTTAGAGTCGGACATGGTACCCACAACCCTGAACATGTGTGTTTGATCTGTGAGCCACTTGGACACCCATCCTGTGACATAGCTGTTAATGTTCAAGCTGGTAAGCTTGTCCATGATGACAGACTGGGGAATGGTGTAGAAAGTCCTCAGAGAGGTCCAGGTGGGCTGTGTGGACTACATTTACCTCCATCTATGTCCTTGGTAACTGTTTCAAATAAGTCAGCTAGGTTTAGGAGGCAGGATCTGCCTTTAACAAGGCCAAGTTGGGTAGAGTCCAGTGTCTGGAGGTCCCCAATGTCTCTGTTTATGGGTTCCATGATAATTTGCTCCATAGCTTTGCAGATTAGGCTGAGTAGACCTATAGGGCAATGGTTTCCAGGTTCTGTTGTGGCACCACCTTTGTGGAGCTGGATGACTGTTGGTGTATGCATTCTTTGGGTTCATAGCCTGTGGTACGATTGAGTCTGGACCGTGAATGTAGGTGAGGGTGTAGTTCCTTTTGGGGCTGGTGTATGACGCAGTCTGGGACACCATCCAGTCCCATTGATGCTGTGTTCTTAGCTTTGGAGAGGGCTATCTTTACCTGCATGTCCATGAAGTCTGGGGCTCTGCATTCTTTTGGGATGGACGAAGGCCCTTTTGGGGGTGATGGGGGGAGTTTGCACTGAACCTGTCCCCCAGGATGTGGGCAATGTAGGTTGGTTCAGTGTATTTTTTGCCATTTTTCAGTAGCTGACAGCATATTTGGAAGTTGCCACCTACATGTTTGGTATAGCAAACAAAGGCTTTCTGGTTGTTATTCTTACATTCCTTGGCAATTTGTCTTTAGAAACTGGCCTAGGATTATTTTATGAGCGATCATTGTTTCTTCCTAATAATGATCAGTGATGCCTTTCCTTTTGTGAAGTTTGCTCTATCATGTGTTCATTTTCTCCTGCTGTTGTCTAGCTTATTTAGGGGCGATGACCACCAGATTGATTTCTTATTTTTGGAGGAGTGCATCTTGGTTTTATTTGGGATGTCTCAATCAATGCATCCCTGTAAATGCTCATAGGATGTACTTGTAAATTATTCAGCAGATTGTATGGCATTATCCTATAGCAAGGGGGCTTTGGAACTTTCCACTTTGGTCTTGGGAAGTGTGCAGTTTGCTTTTGAAAATGTCTTCACAGTGGTTTCATTGACTGGGGGGGACGTGGATGTCCAGTGTGATTACTTTATGGTCTGATATTTCCAGTGAGGGGTTTATCTCTGTTGTGGTACACTGGTACCCCATGTTGGTGATGATCAGGTCCAGTATGTTCTCACCTCTAGTGGGCATGGCAACCAGGTGTTCCAGAGTGTTAGAGTTTTTCAACTCTAGGAAACATTGGGAAAAGGACGTTGTACATGAGAAATTCTCCCACTCAATGTTTGGGTAGTTGTAATCTCCTCATATAATGGTGTTTGATAGGACCTTTGAAATTTCCACTGTTCTCAGGACTACTGAGTGAGGTTCCTGAGACAAGGTAGGTGATCTGTAGCAGGCTACAATCTGATAAGCAGCTTTGCCCAATTTTAGTTGCACTTGCATGGTCTCCAAGGCCTCATGATGTGCCACTAACCTGTAGGTGTGGGTATCCATAAGGTAAATGGATACACACCTTCCTTTGGTATTTCACTCATGGTTTTGGGTCCGAAGATCAGAGAAAATGTGAGTGTTTTACATGGAGCATGTCCAACAGCTCTGTGTTTGACATAGCTTTGTATGTTAGGCAGAGAACACCTCTGAGTAAGCGATATGCAAAGGAGTATGGCTGGAGCAGTTTGAGATGGTCTGTGTATGGCATGTATTTCAGGCTGCTTATGCTCTTTGTGAGGTATTGCTGCAAGCTTTCCAGTTGTTGTAGTTGTCTTGTGAGGTACATAGCAAAAGGGGCATTGTACTCTATTATGGTTCTAGTGAGAGATGAGTAGAGGGGAACAATGTCCACTTCTATTCTGCATGAGACACCTTTTGTGATGAGGTGTGCCACATAGGAGGATTTCCTGACTACTGTGGGGATGTGATTATCACAGTTGTGTCCACTGTGTACCTGTGACCCAAGGTCTCTTGTCATACTTTCAGTGTTAAGTATACTACCGCCTATGTTGTAGTTCATGGCTACAGAGATTTTAACAAAGGGGATGACAATGTACATTTTGGCATTGAGCTTGAGCCCATGGCTTTGACAACAGCCATCTGTCTCAGTGAGGCCCTTTTTTAGGATGTCCACATCTTTAGTGTTTACAATTATGGCTCCTAGTTTGCAGTCATCTGGAAACTTCAGTAGCCACAGACCTTCCATGTTATAGTTTACTTTAGGGAAGTAGATACTAAACAGGACAAAACCCAGGACTGGACCCTGTGGTACTGCACTCGTCACTGGTCCAAAGTCATACATGGAGTCTGCTACTTTCACAGTGTGTGTTCTGTCAGTAAGCCTGTTGGCAACCCATCTTGTGACATAGCAATTTATACATCGTTTAGTGGGTTTATCTATATTTACAAAGTGTGCCGTGGTGTTGTAAGCCGTGGCAGGATCTACATAGGCTGTACGAACCACCTTACCCTAGTCTACGGTTCTGGTGACTGCTTCAATATCATCTATCAGGTTTAGGAGACATGATCTGCATTTTACAAACCCAAATGGTTGTGGTCCAGGGTTTGGGGATTACAACTGTATTCTTTATAAGTTGTATGATGATACATTCCATGGCCTTGAAGGGCAGGCTCATCAGGCTAATGGGGCGCTAGTTCCTGGGGTCCGTGGTGTCTCCACCCTTGTGTAGTGGGATAACCATCACTGTGCACCATTCAGCTGGCACAAAGCCTGAGGTGTGGCTATGACTGAACATGGTACGTCGGTGTGGTACCGATTCATTCTGTGGTGTGTGTAGAACACAGCCTAGGAGGTTATCTGGTCCCATGGCTGCTGTGATACTGGCTTTGCAGAGTGTTTTTTACCTGTGCCACCATGATGATAGCAACCTTGCAGTGTTCCATTATAGTGATGTGCTCTTTCATGGGTGAGAGGGGGGTAAAGTTAACACTGATCCTATCTGCCAGGATGTTGCCAATATCAGTTGGGGTCTGTATATTTAGTGCCATTGAGCTGTAACTCAGACCAGATCTGAGTGTTGCCATGACATGGACCTGTCTGTTGTGCAGAGATCTCCTGAGTACACAGTATGCAACAGAGTACAGATTGGGTTAAATTCAGTCTTGTTGCATGGGGCAACTGTTTGAGGCCAGTAATCCTCTTGTTGAGGTATTTCAGTGGTCTTTCCAGCTGCTGACAGTGCCTAGTCGGATTCATCGCAAGTTTGTTGTGGTACTCTCTGATGGCTCTGATGACTGATGAGTAGAGGGAACCTCCTTTGACCTACATGCACAGACCTTGGCAGGTTGTGTGAACACATAGCATGATTTTCTGAGCACTTTGTGAATGTGTTTCTGGAAGTAGGGATGACTAACCACATTTGTCCATAGATCCCTTATTATCACCTCCATATTTAGCCTAAGTGTGTGAGCATGCCCAGTATGACCTTTCAGTATGTTGTTGCCTGACATTTGCTTTGTTTATTTAAGTGTGTGAACATGCTCAGTATGACCTTTCAGTGTGATGCTGAATGAAATTCACTACAATTGTTGAAGTGTGTGAGCACAGCTGCTATAGACATTTATACTATATGTGTGTGGAAAATCAAGTTGTATTTTTACAGCAGGGCTCACCTTTGTGTCATAAATCAACAAGGATCATGCTGTGCCTGCAGGGCTTCCATGAGACACTTTGCATAGACTTATCAACATTTCTACATATAGGGGGGCAGCTATTCTTTGTACATTTCTAGCCAGGGGCACACCTGATTGTTACTGTGGGTGTACATAGGATGAGGGGTTCACCTGACACTTATACACATTTGCTAGGCCTGCACTGCTATGTAAGGTACTCCATTTCAGTTTGTACTATTGCCTATCATACTGGCTTGAGGCATACTACTGTACTACAGATCTTAGCGCCCACTGCCACGTATATTAGATTGCGACTTTATAGCCTACCCAACCCACATCACACCTCCTGCCCTGCTGTTCTCTGTCTGCATAGGCCTGTGGGGGAGGTTACCCATATGCCCCTTTAAGGGCATGCTACAGCATTTCTTTGTGTTTGCATTAGTGCACAATTGTCCTGCTGTGGCTGTGCCAGTAAAATGTTGTCATGGCTTAGTGGTTCAGTACTGTGACTATAGTGCACAGTATCCTGGGTTTGAGCCTTCTCACTGCTTTTTATTTTCATGCTGGACAGACCAGACTGCTTAAGGAACAGTAAAGCAGATATGAGCATGTTTACCTGACTGTGCTCAACTTTGCCCAACTTTGCCCGTACTTGACCAACATTGCTCAACGTTGCCCGATGTTGCGTTAGTTAGCGCGGCCAATTTTGTTTACATATACTAAATAGTGGTAAAAGCTGCTTAGCACTGCTTTATATTGCTTAAAACATGGCAGTCATGCCTCAGGTGGTGCTGCAGGGCTGCCTATGTCGGATGCACATAGTACACTCCATATACATGTGTGGAAACAGGTAGTGTCAAGTTAGGCATCCCTTTTATTTTATGTGCGAGTCAGAGAGAGGTATAATTTCTAGGGTTTCTACTGAACCAGTGCATGTACTATGCATTGCCTCTTTGCCAAGACCAAGGCATACTGGGCATGCCTCCTTCTGCCTACTGGGGCAGGCTCAGGTTGTTCCTCCTCTGAGTCACGCTGTGCCTGTGCAGGCCTTGGCGATGGTGGGGGGCTGTTTGGCCCTGCCCCATGCTGTTCCTGCTGCAGCTGTTTTTACAGGATCATATTGTGTAGCATGGCACATACCATGACAATTTGGGTACATGTAGTTGGTGAGTACTGCAAGGCTCCACCAAATGTGTGCAGGCAATTGAACCATGACTTGAGCATCCCAAACACATGCTCGATTACATTTCGTGTTTGTGTGTGTGCCTCATTATGGAGTTCTTGTTCAAGTGTGTGTGCATTTCTGATGGGTGTCATCAGCCACGGCTCCAGTGCGTATCCAGCATCCCCCACTAGGTGACCATCAGGGATGAACCCATTGGCAAATGTCTGGTACAGCTGCATTAGATGCCAGATATGGGAATTGTGGTAGCTTCCAGGGCAGCCAGCACACACATTCAGTATTATGCCCTGGGCATTGCACACGACCTGGCAGTTGATGG
The DNA here is from genome assembly GCF_019279795.1 of Protopterus annectens. Taxonomy (NCBI): domain Eukaryota; kingdom Metazoa; phylum Chordata; order Ceratodontiformes; family Protopteridae; genus Protopterus; species Protopterus annectens. The sequence goes on along the minus strand of NC_056727.1, from coordinate 1,131,589,333 downwards.
AGTGGAAGCCCTTGCAGTTGAGGTAGGCCCTACCCCGCTCACCAGCTGGTGCTTTGATGTATATGTGCGTGAAGTCAATTGTACCCACTACCTCAGGGTATTCCACTATTTGCTGGAAGCGATGCATATTGCTGACCAATACCTCACAGGAATTGGGGAAATATACATGATCACCGACATGTGCTGTCATGGCATTCAGGAACTTGTGCAGTACCCTGGATGCTGATGCCTGTGAAATCCCCATCATATCACCAGTTGGTCTCCGGAAGGTACCTGTTGCTAGTATTCTTAGGCCAACACATACCTTGGTTTCCACTGGGATGGGTTCCCCTCTGTTGGTTCTTTGTGTGAGGCATGGCCTGCACAGCTCAAACATTTGCTGCAGGAGGTCTCTGTCCACTCTATAGTGCTCCACTATCTCCAGCTCATGTAGCCCCTGGTAGGTTATCCTCGGTCTGTACACTCTTCTTTGTCTCCTCACTGTGGGTTGCTGAGCAGCATTCGCAATGGCACCACCATCAGCATCTTGCACATGTTGCCTTATAATAGCAATGGCAGTTCCTAACATTTTTTTGTCTCAGTTAAGCTTTTTAAGTTTTCTCTTCTCTTTGTAGACTGCAGTGTTGCAGTATTTCTAAGAAAAACATGGGAGAATGTTGTTTGCAGAGTTTCAAGTGCTGGGCTGGGCTGGGCTAGTGTACTGCCTGTATAATTGGCTGATTCTGATTGATTTCACCTGGCAGCTCTGCTAATTCTCCTTGGTTAACTTCCTACTACTTCTTTTTCTTCCTTTTCCCTTTCTGTTTTCACAGGGGGCAGCGCTGCACAAACAAGCACAAACACGCACACACGCATGCACACAGGCTTACGCAGGCTTACACAGGCTTAGGCAAGTGCACACATGCGCACACAGGCTTAGATGGGTTTACAGTCGTGCACACGCGCGCACACAGTGTAAGCCTCTTTGCAAGAAACTTTAGTGATATCCACGGCTTACACCTTCGGTTTCTGGGTTTCAGTTAAGACAACTGTAGACACGCCTCTTCCAGTCCTGAGTAACTCACAGCAAACAGATGCCACTCTGCTCCAATAAGCTTACAGTCTTTTATACATACCCCCTCATGATGTCACCTATCTTCTACTCTATTACTCTCCTAATCCTACACTTACACTCTAGGGACATGGTTCACGTGGCAGGGAAAATTGGGATTCACTATCCTTATCCTCATTTGCATAGGATTGCCTACTAATGCTTGGTTACATCTCTCAAACAGAGCTTCCCCCCCTTAGCAACCACTACTCAGTAGCCATGTTGTCTTCAGCCTGCTATTCACCTGCATGGCAGAGAAATATTTTTAATAAAATGCCTATTTTTTGCTTTTTTGTTTTTATTTTCTGGTTTTTAGAGTGCTGCACGTTTGCGCGGCACTGCGCTATGCTTAAACATTGGACACTGGGGAAAAAAAATATTTTTAATATTTTGTAACAGATTGAAATGCCAGTGGCCTTATATTTGGCCATTGGTATGCTTCCTCAACTGGATGCACCCTTTATTTGGAGCTGTCATAGATCCATTTTGCTATTTGCAGAACGGTACTCCGTTACCAACGGAGTACATTTCTGCAAATAATTCTACTCTTACTCGGACAGGTTAGTGTTTCCTGAATCGCAAATTTACCTAATTTGCATAGCTTTCAGCAACAAATTAGGTAAGTTGCATAACATAACACTGTCCGTGCAAGAGTAGTTTTAGGAGCTCTCATGCACGCTCCTGTCGGCTGCTGCTGGATCGCTCGGCAGACATACTGGATGTCTGGAGTCTTACTCTACTCTTAGACTCCATGCAAGCCTTTGTGAATCTTGCCCTCGGTGTATAAAATAACCATAAAATACAGTGAGCAGCAAATGTTCTCTGCCTTTTACTTTAAATAACATTACAAACTCTGCATATTCATTTATAGTAGTGTTACACATAATACTTTACAATTTCCCTGGTATTCAGGGATGTCCCTGATTTAGAGTAAAAGTGTATATCTGTCCCTCTCACTCCCTCCAAATAATACTATGAAAAGGGAGGTGAACTGCACTTTATAAATAATGGCAGACATATACCGTACCTTAACCGTGGCAGTTGTTTAATATTTCACATTCTTGTATACTGTCACTGTCGCTCATTAAGAGAAAATGTGCCCCAATTGCCACTGATTATTTCTGAATTATTCTCTGATTATTTTGAGATGTATCCCCACTTGGTTTAGAGATATATTCAAAGTGTACAGGTGATGCATCCCTCTATGGTCAAAGTCTTACACATAAACCTATAGTAGTATAGCTGCTGTTGCCAGAAAACTTATGGATAATAGAGATATTTGTAATAATCCATCAAAAACTATAGATATAAGCACATCCTAACTGTAAACATGATCAAGCAGGTATCTTTACAAGCATTTTCAAAATGTTTACATAAACAGATAAAAATTAAAATTTTGGAGATATGAACACACATTTATCCACAATATATGCATGGTGGCCTCTTGCTTAACAGGTTTTGCTAACACACAGCACAATACTTTCCTTCATAACAAAGTACTGTTTGTTGTGCGTTTCCATATCCCTGCAGATAGCAGAGAAATATGCACCCATCTAACACCTAAATGCTGTAGGCCTTCATGCACTACACACACACACACACACACACACACACACACACACACACACACACACACACACACACACACACACACAAACACACACACACACACACACATACACACACACACTTGAGATGTGTAACTGGGAGATAGCATTGAGTTTTACAAAGTACAACATCTGCCAGACTTGTAGTTATACAGATAAATATAAAGAACCCCAGTAAAGAGTACATAAGGATGTACTGACACAATATCCATATGGATTGCTGCTGACTCCGTATATTTGTGGTATACTTATGGAAAATGGCATATTCTGAGAGTATCCGTATGTTGCAAGTTCATTGATTATGTTATGGATATTCAATAATGCTTAGTAATACATGTACTATAAATAGTGTGGCAATAAAAATATATTTTTGTTTATGTCTGATTACTTTGTATTGTCTGTAATATCTATACAGACAATTGGGCTTTCCAATGATTTCAGTAAGTTGAACTATCTCTGCTGTACATAGTTTCTGATAAAAGTAATATAGTTGTAGTTATTACTGAATTTCATCCCATACAGATGAAATGGGGATAGCATTGACTATTTACTGTTGATTGTGTTGATATGTAGCTATTCATGCAGAACACTTCATGTTACTATGACTGCTTGTTTTCACAGGTTTTCTGTATAGCCTCGTGTTACATACCTGACCTTTATAAGGATGGGTCTCATGAACTGTGGTTGTGTCTGACAGCCATTTAACAGTATTGGTTTACACATATGTTTTGTCTAGTATGTTAATATGAAGATCATTCAGATTGTATTGATTATGTGGCATAATGATGTTGTGATTGACCTTAAACTTGTGATGGGTCCACATACATCCTCTGCAGATATCACATGTTATGATGTTACATATTCAGACATGGTTTCTACATCACATATGTTATTTTATATGTCACACTGCTATGCAGGACTGGGACTATTTTTGTTATTTTTGTGTTGCAGCAGCAGAACTGTGCTGTGCACATGGGGCATATATGTTAATGGTGACCATTGTGAGTGTAATGGCATGTTACCATGCAACTGCAGTATGTACATAACACTACCAGCAACATGTGCAGTGTTGTCTGAATACATTTTCACAGGACCATCCACTTCTGCACGGCAGTAAGACATGACAGTCTGGCCAGATGGTGACAGTCATATGGATGAGGCTGTAGCCTCATATGTGGAGAAAAACATGCCCACCCATTCTGACAATGTGTGGATATCAGATGTTGGACAGGATGATGCCTGTTCACCACAGTCCCATGTTGAGTCTGCTGATGATTTTGACACTTCCAAGCAAAAGAGTGATACTGTCAGGAGCAGTACACATAGGCATGTAGTTGGTGTGTATGGGCATGTGTCAGAGGGTTTCTGCCTACTCCTACAGACAAATGAACATTCCCAGAAACATCATGGAACTGACATTTGTGCAGTTGCCTATGCCATGGATCATGTTGCACACCAGCTGTGTGTGATGCATGAAGGATGGGAATGCACAGAAAGTGAGAGTACAGTGGCACTGACTGTTCAGAATTGCCGCATGTTATCTGTGTCATGGTCCATGGAAACCCTGGTTATGGCTGTGCTACAGCAGTGGCATTGTATGAACCATGTTTTGAGTGCCCTGACTGTGCTTAGCAGAGTGCCACATGGGAGAAGCAGGCCTCCTGTCAGTAGACCATGTCATGTCAAAAACAGCTGCCAGTTTCATCATCTCACATTTCCTGGCAGCAATGTGAATCAATGTGGATGAATTTATCCACTTATCGACAACACCCATGGAGTGAAGAACTACCATGAAATAGTTCTACGCCATAACTAACATCCTCCAACACTTTGTGCAATAAAGTGGACCCACATCCCAAATAAAACCCCAGCTGTAACTGAAGCTGAATGGTACATCAATGGAATGGAGTGGCCATTGCACAATTGTCAGGTGGTGTGCTCAGCTGATGGTCTCATTACCTATATCATGGAAACACACCTCAATAGTGTGCATGATGATGCAGCATGGAGGGAAAGAGGTCCAAGGACCACTTTCCAACATGGAGAAGTACCTGAGAGTCTATTGCTCACAAAGTAGAGAACAATAGCTATAGATTCATAGATTTATAGACTGTTACTAGGCTAATGACCTGGGGGAGTGGGGCTTTCTAAACCGAGCCACGTTTTCCCAAAAGAATACTGATGTCCTGTACCCAAATAGAACACTGAAGGCCAGGCATTTATAAGCTATCTTTGTCCATTAGAGACATGGGTGTCAGGCCTGGTGTAAATTTCCTATTTCCCATCCACTGGTCTAAGTTGCGCTGAAACTGGGTAATAAAAGAACTTCGTATGAATGGGAAGCCTGTTCCACAGGAGGGACAATTTCTGGAACACACATCTGTATCTCCAGCATGTTATGTTTAAGTCACAGACAAAATTTCAGACCCTAGACCTTGTATTTCTGGTACTTTTTGACTTATGAATATGTAGTAGATTCATAAATATGGGGCTTGTGGATGCCTTGTAAGCCAGGCATAGATCACCCTTCAGCAACCTATAGGAGACTGAGTAGAGGAAAAGGGCTTTAAGCCACTCTGCATAAGTCAGGTTTGTTACATCCTCAAGAAGCCTATTAAGAATACAGAGTTCATTCAGGTCTCAATTCAGAGTACAGTGAGGCCTCATTTTTGATTGATTTTTCTCCTTAGTTCACCTAGGCAACAAATAGACTTTTCAGAGTATTAAGCAACATTTGTTGAATTCTTAGCCCTGGCTCCTGATACCTCTCAACTGTCCAGATTTTTTGCAGAATGTCCAGATTTTCACGTCATAAAATTTGAGGTTTTCTGGCAAATCAGTGAGGACTGAACTCATTAAATAATGGCATACGTTTGCCTTTCAGACTTCCATTTCCTTAAGAAAATGCAAACTAATACAAATGTTGTTATTCTAGCAACTAAGTTTAAACTTTATAAAATCTATGTTTAATACATGTCCCTATTTTTGGGCCTATGACCCCATTATTTTAGGCTTTGATCAGATTTCTTGTGCTAGGAGATTGAGAGGTATGCCCACCAACACTTGTTTCAAGAGAGATGGAGACATCTGTTTTTTTTTTAATGACCAAGAAGAGACTAATTATATAAATTTGGAGGGTGTGGATGGCTCATCCCCAAATTGGGGAGGCAGGGGAGCATGCACACTCCATGCAAAAACACAAATTTCAATGAGCCTGATCATCGGGTGGGGGGTTAATCTTCTGTGAGTCATAGTGGAAGGACTTGATATATCCTTGTTCTAAAATCAAGGACAATATATATATAAATTATGTTTTTCTTTGCTGCATTGCTGCCTAGCAAATAGTGTAGGCTGCATTGTTTGCTTTCTTTTTCTAAATGTCCTGGATACCATCAGTGGTCTTCCATGTTTACACAAGCATTTCAGTGACAACAAAATGAAACATTTCCCTCAAAGATTCAAGAAAATCCACAGGACCACCAAGGCAGATATGGTATAAATACAGAACTTTAATAAACGGTTAGCGCTTTCATGCCCTCCTGAGCACTTCTTCAGACCATACAAGTGCAATAAAACAATACCGTTTAAATATATATGCCTCAATCTAAAAACACATATCACATGATAATATCAATTAAAATCACTTAAACAATCTCCACCCCTTCAAAAAGGTTTTAAAGGGACTGGACCATTTAGCCCTGGAGGTGCATCACTATGTAACTTTATGATCCAACTTGTTTCTTTTTGTTCAAGGATATTATTAGCATCACCTGAGCTCATATTAGTTACTATTTGTTCTAATACTTTAAATTTAAAAGTGTGTGTATAGTCTGTGTTCATTACATTGGTGGCCAAGGCATTCCTGGAATCAAGCTTTCTAATAGCTAATAAGTGTTCACATATCCTATCTCTCAATTGCCTCTTGGTCTTCCCTACATAGAAACTATTGCATGATTGGCAAATAGCCAAATAGACCACAAAAGTACTATGGCAGTTAATATTAAAAAGAATAGAATATTCAAAATGAGTGACTGGATGCATGAAAGTTGATTGCATATCTATATACATGCAAAAATTGCAATTCACACACATTGAAGTGGAGCCAATACCATCTGGTGTATGTGTATCTAATGTATCATAGCATAATAAACATTTAAGATTGCATTTGTTTTTTAACATAAATCTGGGTCGTGGTCCTACAACTTCCCTGATCTTCTCTTGTATTAATAAAACGGGCCAATTTTTCTTAATAATATCACATACTAATCCATGGTCACTAGTGTAATGCATTGAGAAATTAACATGATCTTGTTTTTTTATTTTGTTTTTTATTCTGCCTAGCTCTAGTCCGAGGTGTCATAGAGTTATCATGTAAAAAAGGTAGTGCAGTAGAATGCCTATGTTGAGTGACCTCTGTTGTCATTTGGTTCACTTCTTTATATCTATACCCTCTATCTCTAAGTTCACAAGTTAATTTTAATAAATCCTTCTCAAATATTTCCTGAACACTATCTAGTCTTGATATACGCATACCCTGTCCTTTTTAACACATTCTTGAATATTCTAGTAGGATGCATGCTGCTTCTATATAGGATAGCATTAACCCTACATTCCTTCCTGTACATTTGAGTTGCTATAGAGCCATCAATAGTTCTATACAATCTAACATCTAAAAAATGCATGGATGTATGCGAATATCGATAAGTAAATCTGAGAAAGTTAGTGGTTGTATGCAAATAATCCACAAACTGTGGTATTAATTCACAGGGGCCTTTCCACAAAATAAGCAGGTCATCTACAAACCTCTTAAAGAAAACTAAATGTTCCTTATAAGTATGTTCACATAATACAAACTTCCTTTCCCAATTACTCATAACTAAATTGGCATAACTATTTGCGCAGGGGTGCCCATCGCTACCCCCTGTCGCTGCCAATAGTATTGCCCATCAAAATAAAACAAATTGTACTCTAGTATAATGCTAAGTAAACTACAAAATAATGTATTCTTGGCCTCACTAAAAGTGCTATCTGTTTTAATAATTTCACTCAACATTTGCAAACCTTGTTCATTAGGTATACTGGTGAAGAGTGATTGCACATCCAGGGCTAAAAAACATATATCATTCGTTTCAACACTAGATTCTAAAAATGCTGACATATCAGTGATAAATTGCTTAGTATCCTTTAAAGTAACATCAGATTTATCAACCAAAACCCTTAGTTATTTTTCAGCAAAGATAGACATAGTATCAGTGGCCCATCCCCCTCCTGAGACAATAGGTCTCATTGGGGGTCTGTCCACTGACTTGTGTACCTTTGGAAGCCCATTCAAAATGGGTACTGTTGGATACACAATTCTAAAATAGTTGAACAAATACAATGTAATCATATTGGCTGCTAAGTAACTAATTAAAACCTTTTCTATCTTATTAATAACAATATATACATTAGATAAATCTATCAGAGTGTATGTCACAGTGTCACTTAATAAATCATACATCAATTCTGAGTAAAACCTCTTATCTAGAATTACTAAGAGACCACCCTTATCAGCTGGTCTGAAGACAATGGAATCATCAGCTTGTAATAGCCGTAAAGCTTTCCACTCTTCCCTATTCATATTTCTAAATTTCTTATTATTATCTGTGTGGGTTTTATTCAGGAAATATGTCCTAACATCCTGTTCACATAAATGACTAAACGTAGGGTCTAATATAGGCATGAAGCAACTAAGTTTTCTAAAAACATTATTTTTCATCTTACTAAACATAGTTCTCAGCATAACATTCTTGGTAAACTTCACCCGCATGACCAAACCACACCAACCGTGGGTAAATCCAGCATTACCCACACCCAGGCGTGGGTTATTGCTTAAATATTACATACAAACATTAATAAGCTCTACATTATAGAAAATATGGCATAATTTTAATATTCATGTTGACTATAATCACTTTAATAAATGTAAGACTAATGCAGGTCATTGTGCCTGAAATATGTTTGAGTTTGTCAAAGAAAATGAAAGTACAAGAAGTATGGCAATGTTATCCTTATTCTGTTTTACGGCTATACGTTTACCGCTATATGTGGAGATGTGGTATTGAATCACACGGTTGTGTACTAATGCTATCGACAGCTTATTCTTTTTCAAAATCACATTCCAATGTTTATTTTTGCAAACTGCAACAGTTAACTTCAGTGTGCTGACACATGCTAATGTTATAAAGTTGATAAATGCATATTCATTTGTTATTCAATAGTGTTTTGCAACATTAAAGGGCATGTGATATTCATTATCCCAAATGGTTAAGCAGTAGACCAATGTAAATGTTTCATAAATATGTGTGGGTTGAAATCTTGGTATAGTCTATTTTGGATGATATCTTCCCAGTTTTGCATTTCCTATTTAACAACAGACATGGGAGATCTATACTTGTTTGCCAAGTTATGCAGTACAGATTTTTACACATTTAGCATGGCTGTGGTGCATTGATGCCTACAGTGCTTAGACCGCATATGACCACTGATATCTCTGTTACATGCAAAGTTTCTAGAAACATGATACTTCCATTAATAGTGATGTGTAAATACTGGGTAATACATGCATGTTACCTATACAGTTTGAATTATACAATATCATGTTATAATCCATTAGTTTTTTTTTATAATGACTGCCCTCCTACCTAAATTACCACAAATTAACAGTAATTCCTTTAACATGTACTTATGTCTTTTAAGTATAACTTATAAACTTATTAACTTATTAACTTGTAACTCTAAAGTGTTATACTTATTTATTATTTTTTTTTACTCACACAATTTAATACATTCATAACATTCAATAACTATTTTCAGTATTTACATTCAGCCTAACAAAAAGGATTCAGATAAAAACATTTGTAGTTAAATAATAAGTTAATATATAAACTACGATAGTTAGGAAGAGTTTGGTTCCATCTGTAGGGTATCAATCAAATTCAAAACGTTCCTCCACGGACTATTAACCAATGACTTAGGAAAAGTTCTTAACTCTTTAGTTCTTTTCTCCATTAGTATGCATTTCTTCAATGATGATAGGAATTCCTCCATAGTGGGTGCTACATTAGAGTTCCATCTTCTAGTTATACATTTTCTGGCCATTGCTAACATTGTCCACATCAAATACAGGTCATCTTTCTTCAAATTATTACTATTAACAACATTCAATAAAATTAAAGACTTTGTCAAAACAAATATATCAGTATAGATAGCTTGAAGAAATGTGTTAATCTCATTCCAATATGGTTTAATATTAGTACAGTCATAAAAATATGAGACCAGTCAGAATTAGTGGACCGATGACATCTTCAACATAACTTGCTGTTTGAAGGGTTCATTTTTGAGAGTTTCTCAGGTGTCAAAAAGGATCTGTGTAGAAATTTCCAGTGAAAAATCCTCCAGAATTGTGAGTAAGACATTAGTTTAACTGAAAATAAAATGTTTATCTTCCATTGATAATGATACTTGAAACCCTTTAGTTAGATATTGCCATAGTAGCTGTCTTATAGACAATTAAAGTGTTATATAGATATGATAATGCATTCTTAACATTGATATTAGTATATAGAATTCCAAAAATACAGTTTATAATTTTTGGTATGTTTTTGAATGCTGAGTTATGTATTATTCTACACAGATCCTTAGTGTATGCTGTGACACTCTGAAGAACCAACCAGTCTTTAGGGGATAGGCCATAAGTTGACAATATACTCTCCATAAGAGACTAAAACCAATAAAAGTCATATTGTAAATCAATTTGTTATCCTTCTCAACTAAAACCAGGCAAAGACATATAGTGAATCAATTTGTTATCCTTTTCAACTATAGCGAGCATCATCTGCTCTCTCGGAGCCTTATTCTACGTCTCTCTGCTTTTACTCTGATAGCAAATCTATCACAGGAATCCTAAACTTAGGAATATCTTCTAAAATTTAATATTATATTGTAGAGAACACATTTATCCTATCTGTTAGTTAATATGTATGTCAAAGTCTCTTCTATGGAAATTGTATGTCAAAAGTCTGTCCTTAAAACTATGTTTTCTAAAAAATTTTTCTCTTGGAGCTTTTCTCCCTGGGCCTCCACTGAAAATGGACTTGCAATCCAGTTGGACTCTCCCGGTCAACAAATGTAAAATAAAATAAAATAAAATAAATAATAAATACTTTGTGTGTCAAAGCTTGTTGGTTTTCAATACATTGCAACCAACAAAATAGATTATCATTTTCCCATAAATCAGATATCTATGTGTTTTATCAGTAATAGTAATAGTAAATGGTATTAAAAATCTATGCCACAGTTTTATATCTAAATTTGTGTTAATTAATTTTCTAAACACATCAAAAATATAGTTTATTAGTGTTAGTTTAGTTAATTTTGTTGTACTATACTGTAAATTTAAACTTAAATAGTGCCATATCTTGCTATCTTTGTCAGTTACCAAAGCATTCTTTGATAAACAATGTTCATTCATTAGTATAATGGAGTGTAACTGTTTCCAATTGGAAGAGTATCTAGGATTTATCCAATTCATCACTATTTTAATTATAGATGCCTTTATATAAGTTTCAATCTCTGGGAATTTTAACCCTCCCTTGTTCCCATTTTCTGATATGATGAGAATATGCCACTCTATTTCTTTCGGGGTACCATAAGGAATTTCATCAGAGCTGAAGTGATTTCTTTAAGGATTTTCTTTCCTGGTGGAAGTATAAGGGCTTGTGCTATATATATATATCAGGGGCGGCTCGTCCTATCGGACTGCCGGACTGCAGCCCACCCACCTAGAAATACAGAAAAAATATCTGCAAAACAAAAAAATTAATTTGACTCAGACTGCCTTTATCGGCAGTCTGGATATGGATTAGCAGGTACCCAGCAATCATTGCTGTGAGATACCAGAAATCTGTGCGGTGACAACCGCACAGAATAGAGGGGCTCTGGACTGCTTCAGCTGCAGTCAGAGCCAATGAGAAGGACTGAGCTGCTCTCGCAGGGCGGGACTGTCAGTGTGCGACTGCGCGGGCTTCAGGACAACGGTCGCTGGGCTTGCTGGATTACCGGCTTTGAGAGGTGTTTGGTCGCTGGGCTTGGGTCGACTGCATGGGCTTGGGCTTTGGGACAAAGGCAGCAGGTAGGTGTTTGGATTGGTCGCTGGAGTGTGTGTGTGTGTGTGTGTGTGTGTGTGTGTGTGTGTGTGTGTGTGTGTGTGTGTGTGTGTGTGGGTGTGTGTGTGTGCGCATGCGCGCGTGCGTGTGTGCTGTTGTTTGTTATAAGAAGGCCATGAACAAAAATGCAACCAATTTGGTTTAACATATTCTTAATTATGTAGTAGTCGAATATCTCTAGACTGGAAGTCCATCAGTAGCAGCCATAAAAGTGTTGAGACGTTATCTGCCTAACCATTTAAATTTCATGTGACGTGCCTGCAACATACCTTTTTGTTGTTTAAGAATACACCTTACCACGACTGGCAATCCTCGAAGTGGGTTTCTCGGTAGGGCTAACAGATTGCTCAGTCTGACTGTAGTCATGGGTACCATAATAAACATTTTAAGTGGTACAACAGATACTCATTTTTCACAGCTTTACCTAGGTCATCTAATGCACCGGGCAGAGTGGTACCACTACCCCCTTAACCTGAAGCTTGAGATCCTCAAAAAAAAAAAAAAAAAAAATCAGGGACTATGACTTTGTAGCAAAGAGTTTATGTACTGTTATACTAAGCCAATAAATTCATTAATTTATGAAGCCAAGGTTATCACCAATGGTTTCTCAAATGAATGCCGGTATTGCACTTGCACTCCATCCAGGGCAGCTGCCACTTTCACAACACCCTAGTTACAGCTTTGATTCTTTCTCCACCATCTGCTTTAACAACATTTGCTCTGATTGGTTTCAGTGATATTTATGTCCTTTCTCAGTATAAGTACTTTTCTTATTCATTTCAGGTCACTATTTCCCTTTCACCACATTGTTTTTTTCTATTGGTGCCTCACTTACTAGATCAGTATCTTGTCATTGAAGCCCTCATAAATCTGATTTAGCCTGAGGTAACCATTACTTATCCCTTTCTTGGCAGCTCTGCAGGGCTAGTTGAATTGAAGTGGCAGCTTAGTAAAGAAGTGGTTGTCCACTTTTTTGTAATATGCTTAATCGTGCATTGTCACTGTATTCATTTAGTTTCTTTGCAAATATATGTACCGTTGTCTTCCATGAGTGCTTGGGACAACACAAAGCTGTAAACTAAGCCGTCTTCCAAAAGAAGTAGCATGATCTGCATGACAGAAAAGAAAATTTGTTGGAGACTGTTGTTGGAGATATGTATACTTGTTGAAGGGAGTAATTAATTGAGAATGGTTACCTAGAAGTACTGTATAGCCTCTGCACTCTCTATGGCATTTTAGAGCTTTTTGCCACCCTGTTGATCCAACTATGGTGTTGTGCTTTTCATCACTGAACTTTTGATGTATATTTCTGCTGTATTGTTATGTTTTGGATTATGTAATCAAGATGTGGTATTTGAACCCTACTTCTAAATTGCCCACACGTTTGTTTCCAAGTTGCACCATATGTGTTTGAGGACATACAGAAACTAATTTCATGTCAGTGTTCTCTTCCTTTAAGAAGACATACCTTTTAATGAATGATGTGATGTTGCCAATCTCGCCTTTACTCTCACTGAAGGGTCGGATCTGATCCGTCTCGGCTATTTTGGTGGTCTTCAACCTCTTCATTAGTTACAGATTTATTTAATGTGGAATTATTTAGATGACTTTTTTACTTCAGAGATTGTGCATATTTACTGATAATGGTGGACTGTAGAATTGTGCATATTTACTGATAATGGTGGACTGTAGAAGTTTGAGTAGACTTTTATGATGGAAATGTTCTGAATTGGGCAGTTTTGTCATTATTGGTGCATGCATTTTCTTTCATTGTTTACTGGAAAAATGTTCAAAACAATAGGAAGGTGTATCAAAGAGCACATGCATGTTTCATATGCAAGGGGCCTATGATTTGAAAACAGCCCAGAATTAATCTTTATCTGCCACTGGTAAAAATGTAATTTCTTTGAATGTGGGTTTCAATGCTGTTTCAATGAATGTGAGTTTCAAGGGCAGAGAAGTTTTAGTGCTATGTTTGTTTAGCAGATGTCTTAGTGTTTGTGCTGTAAAATGCAAAATAAAACTTTCAAATGAAGTCCAAATCATCATAGAAGTAAATCAGTATGCACATTAGTGTTTATGGTAAATGCAGTGAAATAGACAAGTAATGGTTTATTGGAATGGCTCCAGGAGGAGGCTCCATTCGACCATGATTTTGTGAGGGGGAAGGGCGGCAAACATAGACAGCCCCAGCTGAACTATACCTCCCAACTGTCCAGATTTTCAAAGAATGAATAGATTTTTGCTTTTTATTTTTGGTTTGTTCCTCATAAAATTTGTGGCAAATCATTTAGGAATTAAGTCACTAAATAATGACACACTGAGTTTCAGACTTCATAACCAATGCATGCTAAAGTAAGACTTGTTGTTCTATCAACTGTCTCAGTTTATACAAGAGCAATTTTTAGTACTGTTTATATGTTCCCCCAATATATTTGGCCTTGTCCAGATTTATTGCATTAACAGATTGAGAGGTACATGCAAATAAATTGCTTTATATAATTAGGCATAGCCAAACCTCTCAACTGTCCCTGATTTTGGCTCAAAATGTTGCTCTTCCCCTAATAATCCCTCCGCAAAATAGCAATTTTGGAAGAAAACATGGAGGGTTTACAATTAAAAAATAACTGTAATCATAGTTATAGATTACTTTTATTTCAGAAATGCACGTAGATTCTTTTATTTTGTCAGCTGTTCAAGTTAGCAGTACTAATATTAAAGTGTCCCTTCTTTGACAGGTTCCCAGCTGTATTGTGTGGCTATTTTATATTTTTACATCACATTTTTGGTCCATTTTTCATAAAATTGTGTTTTTTTGGCAAATTGGTGACAAATCATTAAAGACTGAAGTTAGAAAATAATGACAGACATTTGAGTTTCAGATTTCATACCATTCAGAAAATTCATACTAATGCAAAACCTATTCTATTATCTTTCTAAGTTTATAACAGCAATATTTTTAAAAAATTGTCCTTGTTTTTGAGCCTTTGTCCCACTTCTTTGTATGGCTTTGTCCAGATTTCTTGCTCTGAGGTTGACAGGTATGACAAATGTGTCAGGGTCATCAGTCAGCCAGAGACATTTCAAATTGTGACATACTTGTTGCACCCCACTCCCCCATGTAGTGACTCTGGATGTGTTGAAGCAAGGCAAGGAGTAGTTATGCAGTGTAAATGTGCAGGGTATCCCCCCATCCAGGGGAGACACAAGTACTAGAGTGGCTTTTCATCTGTCCTTGATTTGTGCAGAATGGTCTGGCTTCTGTCATATTTTTTGTACTGTTGATTTATGCTTATTACTCAAAGTGCCTGTTGCTCTGTGTTTAAGTAGCAATACTTTAATGACCATCAGGTAAGCTTGGCTGAGATTGTAAGATGCAAGTAAGCTTTAATAAGCATACTGTTAAAGAATTGCCAACATTGAAAGCCTTTCTGTTGTTGCCAGGTATAGAATACTTAACTAAATAATGTATAAGCCTTGGGTATTGAAATGCATATGACAGTATTTGTAAGAAAGGACAGGATTACATTATTTTAAGAAGCTCATTACACTTGGAGACTTCCAGTCATCTCTGCAGGCTTTACCCGTAAACTAAACAGAATGCCAATCGTGTGGTCCATAACCTGTTCAGTAATCCTTTTAAGCAATGTATCTTGCGCTTATTTCTTGTTTGCTTTTCATTTTTTACTTTGATCATGTTTTCCCCATGAAACAAGTAGATAGTTGTCAGGCAGCAGGTCTTTTTTTGGATAAGGAACATTTTTACACATGGGGGCATCAGAGATTTCTACTTTCAGCATGTTACTTGGTAATTTAATAAAGCTGACTATAAATTATAATTAGAACTGCAGTGCAATAAGTGGTTTGAGTTGAGTGCTGCTTGTTTTTCTTATACTTGATTTTGACTGGCATTCCATTAATGTATTTAAAAAAGTAATTTATTTTTTCATGCCTCACAACCTTTTTGTTTCCATCTAGATATTAAGTAAGCTGTCATGCAGCCAATGCATTGAAATATTTTTATTCTTCTACACTTCATTTTGTCTTGATTGGACTCTCATAATGACGGTTTGACACCCACGGCAGTGTATTAGTTAGTTTTTTAAGGTTTTGAGCATAGCTCCTCCCCCTTTTAGTTGGCCGCACCCCTTCCCATTGACCCCACCCATTCAGCTGTCTCCTGCAGCCCCCCTTTGATTTGAAGTCACCAGCCACCACTGATATATATATATATATATATATATATATATATATATATATATATATATATATATAATAATTTAGGTAACAAAACCATTTTTATCAATTGTAACCTATCATCAAATGTTATAAACAAATTATTCCATTTGCTTATTAATGTCTTGATTAAGTCTATGGTTTTTGCATAGTTAAGCTGTATTTTTCTTATTGCTTTTCTTTCTCTTTTTGCTTTTTCATTTCTATACTTTTTTGTTCATATGCAAATTAAATAACTGTTTATTTTTTAGTATATTAGTATAATATTACTGGCTTATTGAGTGATATAATTGAACAGTAAGCTATCTTTGCTTTTATGACCTTAAGATGGCATGTTTTATTTCAAATAATATATAGCCCTTTGCCCTGCTAAATGTTCTTCTGAGTTATTACACAGGCATAGTCACTGCTTAGATTATTTATCAAAACTGTTTTGGATACATGGGATAACAGGGCATATCTATGATTTAGTATATATTAACTAGTTTCTTTAATATGTATAACTTCTGATTGTTTCAGAATATATATTGGTACCTGTGTGAACAAAAAGCTGTTTACCAGCTTTTGACATAAAATGGGTCTCTCTGGCAGTTATATGCTTGTATGTTTTATGGCACAAGGTTTTTAAATGGTTATGTTTCCTGTAGAGTTTAATGTTAAAGTACCGTTTTCTCTCTCATTGGCATTGAATGTTATTTTACTGTTTGGAAGTATCTGACAGTTAAACTTTGCATTTGTTACTGTAAATACGCAGACTTTGTGACAGTTAAAGTGAGGTCAGGAAACTGTACTGTGTAGTGTGCTGGGTGGGAAAATGTCAGTTTGAAATCAAAGAAGTGAAGCTTTCTTACTTAGCTCATGACATTATGTATTCTATGCATGCAGATCAGATTACATTGTATGTAATATGTATAGGCAAGCCTAATTGTGAATGTCAAGTCTCTGATTGGTTAATATAGCATAGTAGGCTTCTTTTACAAGAATTATGAGCTACACTGTCTGCAAACATATTCATGGTTCCCTTTTATAATAGTGACTATATTTTGTGATCAAATATATACGGAAATGTTATTTTTTTTCTTGTAAACAGTTAATCATAGCCACTATTTCTAGTGAATATACTGGAGTTTTTATAAATAGATTTTTTTAAATAACTTTCCTATGCAGTTAGCAAGTGTTTAGTATAGGCTTATACATTTACAAGAAATGCTTATTTATTTATTTATTTACATTTGTTGACCGGGATTGTCCGACTGAGCTGAAGAGCCCTTTCTCAGTGGAGACCCGGGGAGAAAAGCTCCAACGTAGTATACACTTTTCATTATAAATTAGCATTAAACAGCAATGTTACAGGATTATTACAAGATATTAAGTAACAATACAATGTTATACAGTGTCAATAATCAGGAGTATAGCATAAGTATTTCAAGATGTATAAAAAGAAATATGTCATTAAGATGAGTATAGTTTTTGGGGTAAGTGGTTAAAAAAAAAAACAGTTTTATCATGATGTATGACTAATGGTAGTAACTGTAAGGATACTCAAGCACCATACTAA
Organism: Protopterus annectens; assembly: GCF_019279795.1. Taxonomy (NCBI): domain Eukaryota; kingdom Metazoa; phylum Chordata; order Ceratodontiformes; family Protopteridae; genus Protopterus; species Protopterus annectens. Next base: position 1,131,571,636 of record NC_056727.1, on the reverse strand, counting down.
AGCCTAACAAATATATGTATGAATAATTTTGTTTAAACTATAATTACTTTGCATTTAATGTGTTGATTTCCTTATTGTATGCTAGATGTTATTTATATTTCAGATGTCATGTTTTCAGTTATTATAAAGTCATTTTTTAGTATATTAGCACTTTATGACAGGGAAAGAGCTCAGTAATATCTATGACTTGTGATAACACAACAAACAAGTTATGAGTTTCAGTATTACCCTAGTACTATGGTAGATATTTACAGCTATCTCTATCTTAATTTTGTCTTTGAGTCATTCACTTTTAATACCTGTTATCCATAGTAAGTTTTATATAAATAATGTTTTTACTACTTTTTTTCATTTTAACTGATGCCAGTTAATTATTGATTTTAGTCAGTTATTTAAACATCTGCTGTTCCAAAAGTTTAGGAGTTAATTAAGGACAAATATGCCTTATGGAATATTTCTAAAAATCTATGTTAACATCTTTTGGGAATGACACACACTCACTATGTGCTAACACCCAGTTCTCTTGAAGTTTTTATTTAGTGGGAGTTTGTCATGATAAGATTTCTTCAGAGGTCAAGTAAATACAAATGCTAAATGATTCTTTGATTTGTTCTGCCATTTTGAAGTTTTTATTAGAACTAATACAGATGACATGCTTAGGTATTTTGGGTAATCATTTAGATTGTTAATAAAGCTAATGTTTCCTTGGTCTATTAAGCACTAAATTCAGATTATATATATCCTAATATGTATCTTGCTTCCTTAGTGAATAATCACTGCATGAATGTTTAATGGGTGCTTTTCTGTTGAACTCCTGCCATGCGGTTTCGCTGCCAAATCAGTGTGTCTCGCCTTTTTGCTCAGCAAGCTGTGCAGATCCTTTTTATGTAGTGTTTACAAATACACTGGCTACTGTCATGTGTGAATTAGTATTTCTTTTGACAGCATACAACATTCTTCCATCAGTAGTCTGCATATTCAAAATACAAGAGTATGTACAATTAAGGCTGCTGTAAACACCATACAAAACTGAGTGATGCTTTTTAAATGTGGGTCACTTGACAAGCAAGTGAATAGCTGCAAAACCAAAATAAACACTATCAGGTCAGACAAAATATACATAAATATAATACTGGTGGGCATGTACTCTGTTCAATATGCATGTCTGTGTAAAATAAAGGCGAGACGCGCCGATCTGGTGGCGAAGCTGCGTGGTGGGGGGGGTTAACGGAAGAGTACCGTTTAATGTTTCTAATAATAGTGTATGTAACTCATCTCTAAAACCTAACTGGGATTAATATCTGAGTAGTTGTTTATCACTACTATTTTTCTCTTAATTTATAATATATTCTCCATTTTTACTTTGTTTTCATGGGCTCGAACCAACAAAGGTTGACGGTTGGAACAGGAAGTCTAGCAGATTTAGTATTGTTTGCTAGACTAGGAATTTCATTCCATGTATAGGGTGTATTAAAGTTTATATCAGAGTGAAATATGCCAATTTTTGTTATTTAACTGTTTTCTAGTTTTGAAATGCCTGACACAATTGTTTTACTTTTATCTTTCACGGGAAAAGTTATTTGGATTGAGATAAATAGAAATGCAACAAGTGATATTCTATTGTCTATTCAGGAAGAGTATTATGTATACAGGATTCTATTAATACAAGTTCCTTTATTATTTATCTTTAAAGAATTCTGATATGGATTTAACTTTGATATCCTTAAACACTAATGGCTTAAGCAACCCATATAAGAGAGCCAACCTACTAAGATATCTTAAACTAAACAAGGCTCAAGTAGTTTTTCTCCAAGAGACACACTTTAAAATAAATGACACATTTATGTGGGACCCTAAGAATATGCAATACTTGCTCAATCTTCTTATAAAAATAAGACCAGAGGAGTAACAATTCTATGGAAAAAGACTTTCTTAAATCCCCAAACCATTTACAAACATGTAGATAATGATGGACTCATGGCCTTAGTTATACTTAAGTTTAATAATAGAATTTGGACCCTGGTTAATTTATACTGGTTCCCAGGTATGGGGGTTGGACTCACTAAGAAACACTTAGAGTTTATTATAACTACTTCTAAAGGTAGTATTATACTAGGAGGTGATTTCAATTGTATCACAGATATTACAGAAACTACCAATAGGAAATCTCCTAGACTATTGTCCTCAGCCAAACAGTTAAAAAATGGACAGAAATGTTTAAATTAAAAGATACCTTTAATGTTTTGTAACCAAATTCTTTACTATTCTCACACTAGGACTATAGACATGGTACCCAAACTAGAATAGATACAATTTATATCTCACAAGATCTTTATTCTAAAATCTTGAATTTTTTAATACAACTTTGTCCCTTTCCAGATCATAACTCCCTTTTGTTAACAATACACTTGGAATTTAATCAATTGTTATTACTTCAAGGATTCCTTCGTATATCACAAAAATTAAAGACTTTAAATCTTGGATAATTTCTGAACTTCAGCTTTTCTTAGATATTAATTATAAACCTGAAACAAACACAATTATGCTTTGGGATTCTCTTAAGGCCTATCTATATGGTATAACCATTAACTGGTACACAAATAAAATTAAAGAATGGGACTCAGAGTTACAGTAACTCCAAAATCAAATATTATCTCTTAAGTCTAATAAAAACTTAATTGCTACAGATAATAAGAGGAAAACAGAAGAAGCAAATACGAAATACAATGAAATATTATCCCATAAAACTAATTTAGCTATGGAAAAACTGAAATTAAATTCCTATGCTACCTCTCCTAAGCATCTTCATAACCTATCTATGAAAGTTAAGATACAATAAAAAAATTAATAACATTAATAGTATCTTTCATGAAGGGAAAAGGAAAAAAAAAGTCTTGGACATAGGGGAAAGTCTGGAGGCTTTTAATTGTCATTATGCAGAGCATCATAAAGATAAAATAAGTACAAATGAATGTCAGAAGTTAGAGAATATAGTTCCCAACATAACAAGAATTCCCGAGGAACTTAAGTTAGATCTACAAAAACCTATTTCTAAAAAATAAATTATAGATGGGATTAAAGGAAGAAAGTCTAATAAAGCACCTGGAATAGATGGCTTAATTATAGAAATGTATAGATTGTTCCCTTCTTCTATAATCTATCTCTTACATAAAACCTTTCTTGAAGTTCAAACATTAGCAAATACTCCTTCTTGGAGATATTATCTAATTTCCCCTATATTAAAAGAGAATAAGGACCCTAATCATTGCAACTCATATAGACCAATTTCTTTGTTGAATAATGATTATAAATTATTGATGCCAATTATGGTCAATAGATTGAAAATACCCATATCTAATATAATTAATGAAGACCAAACTGGTTTCATAAATAACAGGCATACACAGGATAATATCAAAAGAGTATTAACTGTGATAGAGTACCTCAATAGAGGAAATCATGAAGCATTGATAATAGGTCTAGATATTCAAAAGGCCTTTGACTCCTTAAATTGGGGTTATTTATTTAAAGTCTTACAGTTATTTGATTCCCACCCCCTTTTTTATAACAATGATAAAGAAAATCTATGAAAATAATCTAGCATATGTCATATTAGGTCCCTTTACTTCCAAAGCAATCAAAATCACTAGCGGTACTAGACAAGGATCTCCCATGTCCCCTATCCTATTTGCTCTGGCCATAGAAATACTTGCCATTTTAATACATAATAACCCAAAGATAAGAGGTATAAATATATGTGACGAATATATTTCTAAAATAATGATGTATGCTGATGATGTCTTACTTACCTTACCCAACTCTAAGGAATTGTTAGGTGAAGTGGATATAGTAACAACAAATTTCCAAAAAATCTCATGACTCTCCTTCGACAAATCTAAGTCAAAATATTTATTATTAAATAAAAAACGAACATACAGGTTCCAGTTAATCATATTATTGGAAACCAAGTTTCAACTCTAGACTATTTAGGCATAGTCCTAGGCAAGAATGTGGAGGAAACCATACTTATTTATTATTGATGTGAGCAATGTGGTGACATGCACTTACAATTTTTTACTTTTGTTGTTCAAATGAACAGCACATGGCAGAACTTATGCTTTCTTCTTTTACTTGTCATATAATTTGCAAACACAACTTCACGTTTCATTGTCTGCAATTCTTCCCTGTGTACTCATATACGAGAAAACTTCTGTTAATCCTTACAATCACAACCAGGATGGATTAGGTAGGCTTGCAGCCCAATTATAGGTGACAGTTATAGGTTTGAATCTTGTTTTTTTTCCAGTTTGTATACAGCAATCCTCATTTGTGTATAGTAATGAATGTTACACAGCAAGGACTGCAGATGCAAAATATGATGTTGTATGCCATGTCAAGACTATCTCCCATGCAGTTTTCACTGTTTTGTTTTTGTACATAACAGTTGTTATGTACTGAACAGAAACAATCCTTCTGTTGCAGTAATACATCCTGTTTTCCTGTTTGCATGTGAGGAACACTATACCTGAAACTGTGCATTGTGTATAGACCATTGAGGAACAGAGGAGGGAGAGAAGTATGAATTATCACTGGCCACCTTTATTTATCTATAAATACTCCTAACATAGCTAAAACCTCAGGTTTAAATGCATATTCTTTGAACCATCAGGCATGCTAGTGGTAATGTCAGAATACCCATAACGCATCTGCAAGATTAGTGTAATAATCATTTATTTATCGTGAATAACAGTGTAAATTTAAGTTCAATGTTGTCTTAGGAGTCATCAACAGGACTTTTTGGATGACTGGAGTTTATGTGATTTTTTGACACAACCTAAATGACAGACATCTGTATTTAACTGTCATATTGCTTATGGCAGGATAGTGGAGTTTAGTGATGTTATTCTGTGTATGTTATTGTTGAATGGGTACCTCTTGTCTGAGTTTTTAAGCTGTTGGTAGGTATTTATTTACATGTGCTTATGTTCTACATGTATTATACTGTTGTATAGTACTACTGTGATAATTTACCATAATCTGTCATGCTTTTCTGGTATGTCTGATTTATTATGTAGTATAATCACAATCATCATTACATTGTTTTAATGTTGCAGGTATGTGTATTAACATAAGGCAAGTGCAGTTAGTAACAATGATACATTTGTTGAGGGGTGGTTATGGGTGTGTGTCATACACAAATGTTGAGGATGTCATATGATGTTTAAATGCTTGTGATGGTCGAGTTGCTCTAAACTTTTCAACTTTTCAATTCCATTCTAATTACATGTTGATGTGATGACACTCGTTAACAATGTTGCATTGTTCATCTCATTTGTACATACCTAAGTGTGAAGCAGCTTGTCCTTCTTACAATATATTAAGAATAAACATATTTTAATTATGAGATATCAACATAATATATTACTTGCATATAAAAATACAGTATATAAATGCCATATTGACACTTCCACAGAAATGTGTGAGTCATATATTGAGTAACAAATAGTGGTCTATGTAACTAAGGAGTTTATCTCAGAATCTGTGACTGACCGTGGTTTAAGGTTTATATTGCAAATGGGTTATACCAGGGGCAACATTCTCAAAAGTATGCTTTCAGTGTCATTGTAATGACAAATGTACTGTAGTCTGCTATACCTTGAGAAACATTTCACATGTCCTGTCTCGTATGTTTTGCTGATGTTAATTGCATATCATGTACTCTATTTACCATTATGTAGGTGCACATCTGATTCTGTTTTTCTACAGACCTGTTTTGCACATGGCAGTGACGTATTTTACGCACTATTTTGTATATTATTATGAACTGAATTCAAGCTATTTATCATACACAGTATTGCAATTGCATAAGGCCGTACAGTATTGCAATATTACGTATGTAATTGTTATAGATTGCTTGAATTTGTGTGACATGCTATGTAATCACTGATTTTAGGGGGACTACCTATTATGCATGTATAATGTTTTTTCTCCTGTGTTCAACTTTGACAGAGAGTGGGACTCGTGGCAGCTCACCAGTCATACATAGTAGATGACAATGTCATGCCAAACCAATGCCAGGCAACTCTGTGAGGACAAGGATGATAACCATGACAGGGATGATGATGATGATGATGACAGACTTGGACCTGCATGTGCCATTGTTCCTGTTGATCATCATAGAAGACATTGACCACCACACCAGAGAGATGTTTTTTTTTTTTTTTTACCAGATCCAGGATATAGTGACAAACATCTTCCAGACACAGATAAGGGATCTGATGGGCAATTTCTTTTAGGGCATGGCACAGGCCATGCTCAATTTCTTTCAGGAGATAGCTAGAGAGATCTTTTGTGATGTCCAACCCCATCAGGGTGGCCCCCTCAGGATTGTAAGTATTGTCTGTGTAAGCCACTTACATAATTCTTGCACCATGGCGTTTTCCATATCTAACTATTTACAGTATAGGCACAATTGTGCAGACATTGCATATTGTTGTCATGTTTTTCTGACATGTCATAATGTACACTACATGTCATGTTGTAGGTGGCATTATGTTACTGCTGCCGTCATACCTCTCAAACTCCTAGCACAAGAAATCTGCACAAAGCCTAAAATAATGGGGGATAAAGGCCCATAGATCAGGACAGATTTTAAATATTTATCTTATATATTATTTTATTTATTTTATTTGACATGTGTTGACTGGGTTAGTCCATCTGAGCTTGCACCCTTTTTCAATGGAGGCTTGGGAAGAAAAGCTACAAAGTACAAATTATACAAATATAAGAATCAAAGGACAAATTTTGCAAGTAAAAAAATCACAGATCCAAATAGTCATTCACAGCTCCACATTACAAAATATATAAGTATAAAATTCAAAGGACAAGTTGTGCAGGACAGAGAATTATACTACAGAACATATTCACAGTACAGATTATGCTATCGTAGAATTAATAGAATTATGTAGAAAAGATGTAAATGGAAAAAGTAAGACAGATGACCAAATGTAGCGCAAAAAGAAATGTCAGTGAGTGAGGGATTACAAGTTAGGAGTGAGTATGGAAGAACATTTGATCCAAGCAAGGTAGCAAAGATGCAGAAGAATTGTTATTGGGTTTAGTATGAGAGACGTAGAAGTTAGTTTGACAAGTAGTGGTGTGAGGGGAATAGAAGGGTAGAGGAGGGAAGAGGGAGATTAATATCACATTATTGGGGACAGTAAATTAGAGGGGTAAAAAGAGCAGTAGTAGAATGTTGTAGGGTAAACAGGAAGCTAGGATAGATAGTATTATTATGGGAAAGGAAGTAATAGATAGGAATGTGAGGGAAGGAAAAGAATAAAGGAGGAGAGAAGGAGAGGAGGAATTTTAGGTGGGATGGTTACATTAGCATCTTCAGGTGCTGTATAGGTGATTTTTGAGAGTGGCCTTGAATTCATGTGGATGAGTTATATTTCTGAGGGCAAAGGGAAGCTTATTCCATGATAGAGCAAGAAGATAGCTATATATGTTTTGTCCAAGTGATTTTTTTAACTTTATGGATCTGTAAGAGGCATTGGTCAGAACTTCTGAGGGAGAGTGGTGGGTTATAGAGTGAGACTAGAGAGCATACCTCTCAACCAGGAAACATCAAAAATCTGGACAAAGGCCCATGAAAAGTAGGTACAACTGGCCAAAAATCGGGACACTGGTTAACATAGAATTTGCATACAAAATTATGTAACCCCCACCCACTCCAATGGAATTGTGGGATTCCAACATGAAGCTTGAAGTCACTAAATAATAAATAATGGCAGACATTTGAATTTCAGACTTCATAGCCCTCAGAAAATACATAATAATGCAAAATCTGTTATTCTGGCAACTATCAGAATATATAGGAGCAAAATTTAAAATCTGAGTCTATTTTTTGGGCCTTTCTTCCACCATTATTTTTGGCTTTGTCCAGATTTCTTGCTCTGAGAGACTGAGAGACATGCATGCAAGAAGATGGAAGATGTGCAGTTCTACCAGGCTTTTTAATTGTGACAAAAGGCAAGATGTTGATGGGTCTTTGCTGGAGGCAAAAGTCTGTTCACCATTTCACATGAAATCCATATCCATTTAAAATCTCTTTGTGCATGCACATGGCCAGATTCATCTTAGAAGTTAATAAGATTGAAACATAAAAAAACAAGTCTCCACAAAATGTTATGGTATGCAATGCCAGCATTAATAACGTGAAAATTCTAACCACTCCCCATGTCAGAGTATTTGAATAACATCTCCCCAAATAAACTGCAAATTGAGTCTAAATCTATGTAACATACTGATACTATCCCATCCTACCAGGCTTTCAGCAGCTCAAGCCACATTAAGTATGTTAAAGGTTAGTGGAGAAATGGGAGGCTTTATTCTATGGCTGTGAAGTGAGGGCTTATGCGCGTGCCTTTAAAAAAAACTGCTGAAGCTAATTCTTCAAGAGCCACATTCTAAATTAGCACTATAGCTGTGCATCTTTCTCATGTACACATTGAATATTTCCTGCAGGCTGCAGCTGTCTGGGTGCATAGTACTTAACTGCAGATCAGAGAATTCACAGTCTTCGAGAATCCAGCACTGGCTATTCCTGCATGCAAGAGGAAGGAGTTCAAACTTTGCTATGTACTCCTTATGTAAACTGTGGGCAAAGAAATGGTGCCGGCATTTATTTCACCTTCTTTAAATGTCAGCACTCAGCATCTTACCATAACTCTGCAATTCTCTGGGTTATTCAATGATAAAAGGGGATGGGCACTGGGCAAAACAAAACAGGGAATAACGTTTGGTCCTAAAGTTAAGTTTTCCACAGCGTACATACACCTGCACCATAACATAGCAGTTGCAGGAAATAATGTAGGATCAAAATCAACTCTTCCAAGGTCATGTACCCACAGAAAAAGCAAATTTCTATGACAGCACTCCTTGGGCAATTTTAGAAAACAATCAAAATCCTTACTGGCTATATCACCAGATAATAACAGACAACTCTTCTACCACATTTTTTACCACAGAATACAGAAATTAGTTAATTGCTTCACTAAATGACTTGACTAAACAAGTTCAAATATTACAGAATACTCGATACTCAAGCTTCTATCAGCAATAATAACTTGGCTGAAAGTAGCATATTAAAGCACATTTCACTTACTTTCAACTTAAGGTAGATATAGATATCCCCAAAACAATTAAAAACCTGTTAGAGATACAGGACATTATAAACTAAATACAACATTATACAATAAAGGCTTTTAACTGTTCAAAAATAAACACACTGGACAGCTCAGTCAGCATGAGCATACCCTTTGTAAATCAAGTTTATACCAACAGAAAGAAGTCCGACAGCTGCTGAGGTCTTCTTGAATGAACAGACTTTGTATTGAAATATGTGCCAGGAGAATTATATTTAGCAGCTACAGGATAAAATGTAAGGCAATTAGGCAAAGATGTGAGTGATGACCATCCTGCACGGTCACAGACAGTTGAAATGATTCACCCCCCCTACATCACACGCAAACACACACATACACACACGCGTGCACATACGCTTTTGCCAACCCCACATTAAATTAAAATAAATTACTACACATCCAAAAACAAGACTCAGAAATTTGCATACTAATTTGACACAGTCGGCATTGTAAACTGAGTGATCACTACAGCAAGAAATGACCAACTAAAACTCATGTTCTTCATGCCACTTAACTAGAGACTCTATCAAACAAACTTCACACAATACCAAATTACACTAAACCTCCCTGATGAGGTAGAATATAAGAATACAAGTTAAAAAGGCTCACCAATCTCAATGCTGTGAGTGCTCATATAAATATCAGCACAAAAAGACCCTCCCCAGACTCAGCAGTACGTACCTATCCAAAAAAGAAAACAAAAACTCTGAATAGAAGATATCAAAAGTGATTCCTCATTATTGTAACAAAACAAAAAAAAAAAAAACAAAGTGGCAAAAACACAAACTACAATGTACTCTGCAAAGTGCAAACACTATCAGAGGTGATCCAGCTGCTGGAGAAGTAAATTTTCTTCTCATTCTTGTCATTCTGGGTCCTGGCTATGAGTGCATGCAGAAAATGGGTGGGTGCTGGGTGGATATCCAAATGCAAAAGTACTTGGCCCTGGCTGACAGAACTTAAATAAAATTAAATTGTAAAATTATAAACAGCTTTGCAGCTCCACTTGACTCACTGCTGTGCTGCTGCTATTCTGAATTTCCTACAGAAATTTGAAACAAGCACGTGGTAAACATAGGGAGTTTCGCTGAGATCATCACACACATCTCTGTATGCTAATGATGTGTGATGACATCAGCCACAACTTTAATTTCTAAAAAAAAAAAAAAAAAAAAAAAAATAGAAAAAAAATCGGGAAATGAAGAAGACCAGTCGGGAATTCATTCCACTTCATTATTTTGCCTCAAAACCTGTAAATACTGAGGAATTCAGTAGAGTTGAGAGGTATGCTAGAGAGGATATGCTAGAGCAGGAAGAGGGCTTATTTAGGATAGTATGGATTATGAGAAGTGGAGAATATATGAGTTGATTAGGAAATTCAAGTCAACTGAGAGTTTGGAGAGTAAGACAGTGAAGTAATTTTGGTGGCATGTTGGCAGGAAATCTGGCAACTTTGTTATATGTAGTTTCAAATTTGTATAGTAGAGACGACTGTAAGTTAGTAAGAATTTTAGAGAAGTACAAAAGATTATGAAGAAAAAAAGCCTGGGCAAGAGAGATTCAAGTGTTAGGGGAGAGGAACTTTTGGTTTCTGTAAAGTAGGCCAACCTTTTGGTGGGTTTTCATTATAAAGTTGTGTACATGGAGATTAAATTTAAGTTGGTTGGTGATGATTACACCAAACAGTTTTGTGTGGGGTTCAGTTGAACTTATGGTGTTGTTAAGGGAAGAGATGTTGAATGAGGATTTAAAATGGTAGAGAGATTTGGTTAAAAATAGGAGGAGTTTATCTTTTTAGGGTTAAGTATGAGTTGGCTGTTAGTAACCCAGGTTTCAGTGAGGTTAAATGAGGTTTGAGTAAGACTGAGCGAGTCAGAGGGGTTGTCAGCAATGGTAATGATAGTGGAGTCATCCTCATACTGGATGAGGGATGACCGAAGACAGGATGTGTGGAGCTGGTTAGTAATAAAGTTGAAAAGAAGGGGGGCCTAGAATACCGCTTTGTGGGACGTCCATTTTTATGGGAAGAAAGGGAGATAGGGCTGAGAGCCATTTGATGGATTGCTGTCTGTTAGTGAGGTAGCTGGTAAACCAGGAAATAGTAGCAGGGGAGAAGTTTAGTTGAAATAGCTTGGAAAGGAGGATGGAGTGGGAGACTGTGTCATAGGCTTTGGAGAGGTCTAAGAAGAGGCAGGATACTAGTTTATTATTATCTCTGGCTAGGGCGATGGAGTTAGTAAAGGAAATGAGAGTGGAAGTGGTACTGTGGTGGGGGCAAAAGCCATGCATGGAAGGGGTGATCATGTTTTCTACCATGAGATACAACAGCATTTTTTTGTGGATACAATGCTCAAGAATTTTGGAGAGTGGAGATAGTATGGCAATTGGGCAATGGATAGAGAGTTCTACAGAGTTTCCACCTTTGTCGATAGATATGTTTTGGAATTTTTCCCAGATGGTTGGGAAAGTAGATTCACAGATTTAGTGGTTAATGAGGATGGAGACTGGGTAAGCTATGGAGTTATCCGCAGTCTTAAAGAAGAGTGACGGCAAGTTGTTGGCTGAAGGGGAACATGGTTTAAGTTTAAGAAGAAGATTTTTCATGTAGTTAGTGATAATGTGAATAAGGGGAGTTATATAGTAGAGGTGTGTTGGGAGGTGAGGGAATGGAAGGGTTGGAACTAAGCATAAGTTTGCTTATGTTATCAATAAAGTAGGTACTGAAGATGGAAGCTGTTTCTTGGGGTGAATTATTAGGGAAGGGTTTTGGTGTTAAGGAGTTACAGGGGTGGAAAAGTTGGTTCACTATATTCCAGATTTGTTTGGGATTTCTAGGTTGTGTGGTTAGGGGGTGTTGTAGATGTTTTTGTCAGTGTTAATGTGTTTTTTGGCCAGATTATGGAGTTCCCTATATTTTTGGTAATGTGCATATGATTTGTTTTTTATCCAGAGTTCCCATGCAGAATCTTTGTTTTGCATTAGAGACAGGGTTGACTTGGTGTGTCAGGGTTAGCAGCATGATTGGACTCTGACAGTTCTGAGAGGGGCTAAGGAGCTTAGTGTGTTTAAGAAGATGGAGTTGAATTGGTGAATGGTTTCATCAAGAGACAGGTGAGAGAAGAAGGACCAGTTAATAGCAGTGAGATAGTTATTAAAATTCTCAGGGTTAAAGTTGGTTAACTTATGCATTCTTTAAATTTATGGGGTCTAGAGAGTTGTTTGGAGACTCTTTGGACTTGAATAAGAGAATGATCACTAATTGTATCTGGAAGGAATTCTGGGTGGTGATAGAGGTTTGGATGGGAGACAAGAATCTAGTCTATGGTGGAACTGGAGTTAGTGGGTTTGTGAAGAAAAGTAGTAGTAGAGGTAAGCTGAGTATAGCAATAAAGGTGTATGCTTGTGGTAAGAGAGTCAGAGGTGAGGTCAAGTCAGTTAATATTAATGTCACCTAGAAGGATAGTTTCATTAGGTATAGTGTCAGCCATCCAGTGAAGAATCTGCTCTAGTAGGGGTATATTGTCTCCATATGGTATATAGATGGATGCTATACTTAGGGTTTTGTGGTTATTTAGTTTACAATTAGCAATGATATGTTCAGCTGGGTGAAAAGAGGGGTGTGGGTTGGTAAGGGGGAATAAGGTTAGGAGGTCGGAGTAAATAATAGCTACACCTCCACCTTTCTTTTGTGTTCTATCTGGGCATAAGATGTTGTAGCCTGGGTAAGAAATTAATTGTCTGTATTATGTAGTTTCAGCCATGTTTCAGTGAATGAGATTATGTTAGGGGAGTAATGAGAAATCCAATAATGAAATTCTGTTGACTTGTTAAGAATGCTATGGATATTAATGGAGTAGAAGAAGAGATGTTTGACACTGGGGATTGGTACTTGCAGGAGTGGGTGAGTATTGCTGGTGGGAGTATATGCGTTGTTGTGGGGGGCTGTGTTTGGGTGGATGTTGCCAGAGAGTCGAAGGATCATTCAGAGGTGGAGTAAGAATGATATAGTGGGATGAGGAAGGAGGAATGTCAGTTTGTTTTTATGATGTGAAATGCTTTTTGGAAGGAGTCTGATTTTGCAGAGAGTGTGGTCAATGCAGGAGAAGAGAGAGGAAGATATAGGGTAGGAGTAGTGAGAGGTGGTACTACAAGAGTATGCCAATGTAGGGGAGTTAGGATGAAGATTATGTTGAATGTGATAAAAAGTGGGGTAAAATAGGATGAGAAAGAGAAAGGTAAAGGGGTGAAGGAGGAACATAGTGATGTGTAAGGAATAAGATGGGCAGGATGTTGTGTGAATGTGTAGAGGATGTGACTAAGAGTATGGGTGGAAGGTTTCAGAGTAGAGTGTGTAAGGTGGTGGGAATAGCCAAGGTAGGAGGGATAGAGTCTGATAGGTTGAAGGTTAAGAAATTGGGAGTGTGGAGGGGGTGTGTGATAAAATAGGCTAGCTATAAAGGTAATTGATTCTGGGGTGGGTGGGAATAGAGGTAGGGGAGGGGAGCAGAGGGAGCCCAAGCACAGGAAGGGTAAATGGAGCAGGCTGTGACACGACTCTTCACTGTGCAAGAAAAACAGTCAGTGAAGCCCAGAGGGGTAAGTATATTCACAGTAAATAAGTATGAAACATGGCCAAAATGAGTGGTTTATGAAGGTAATCAGTTGGGAGATAGAGGGAGGAAGAGAAGAGAGAAGAGATAGGTAAAGGGAAGCCTGTGAAGTTAAAATAAGTTAGAGATATTGGTGGCCTAAGGTTTTCAGTGGGGTGCTTAGAAGAACCGGGGAGAGGGGGAGAGGGGTAAATATGGAGGCTGCAGCAAGAAGTAGGTTGAAATTAATGCAGTCTGCAGAGTTCAGTGATGAACAGGACTATTGATTTGTAATTCATAAACTGACACAGAATAACTTAGGATGAATATACAAGATGAAAAGGTAAACTGTTGCTGGGAGGACTGTTTCAGCCAGGAAATTTCAGAAGTTCAGGTGCCTGTGCTGGAGGCTACAGCATTTAGAATTCAGTCAGATTAGCCAGGTTTTTCAACTTAAAAAAGTGGAGAGGGAAGATGTAGTTAGAGAATGGAGGTGGAGCAGATGTTTAGATGTTTACAAAAGGCAGGAAGGGATGAGACAAGACTGTAAGGTAGGAAACAACTAGTAGATTAGGATTAGATAATCCTATGGGTTATAGTTGCTGCAGCAAAGGCAGGTAGAGAAGCAAGTGGAAATAAGGAAGGAGAGGGATAGGTTCGGAGGAAGAAGGCACTTAGCACTGTTAGTAATGTTAAAAGAAGGTATTAGGGCAAGAGAGCAGCAGATTCAATGAAGCAAAGCATACATGATTGTACATAACAGTGCTAGCAAAATGCAACAAATCAAAAGAGGTTCATTATTAACACAAGATTCTACAGTAGTTTGCATAAATAAGGATTAAAAACAGGAGTACCTGTGTAATAATAAAGCCCTAGAGAGCAGTACACATGGTTAACAATACCCATTTAGCTGCAGTTCTACAGATTTTAAGGTACTAATTCATGATTATAGGTATCTTTGAAGAACATGAAAGCAAGTTCCATGGCTATTCAAATCAAATACCAACCCAAATGGCAGGTTTAATGGTTTTACAATACAAACCCTAAAAAGTTTTGCCAACACAACAGTTTCATTGGTTATACTAACAGAACACTGCTAGGATTAATGACATCCAGCCATTCTATAAGGAGGTATGCCAGTTAATTAAACAGAAGACAAAGTAGCAGGAAGAGGGCTGCGTGTAGCCACTGAATACCAGAGTGTCACTTTCCTATTTAGGACACAATAGAAGAGTCTTCATGAATTCTGTTCAAGCAGCTTTATTATATACAAACACATCATGATAGAAGTTTACTGACTTTAACTTAAGTAACATATACAAGCTAACTACTGCAATCATACATGCTTACTCTTTGGCTGCACTCTCAAAATGATACTGGGAATGGTACATACCTGGTATTTATATCTGCACGCTCAATCCTTGATATGTTTCTTTATACTCTGATCTACATCAGAAATAGATCATGTAACATTATGAATCTATTTGGCATGCAGATATTACAAGCAGTTCTTTGTCATGCAATTATATAAGGTTAGGTACTTATGTACAATTATATCCATGTTGCTGCATATTTCAAATTTGACCTGTATATTCAACCATATCGTGTGACATAAAACTGGGAATTGGGTTTAGAAACTGGAGCTGTCTGTACAGAATGTTCAGCATTGCAGGTACTTGGAATATCTTCAGGAATAGAAGTAGAGGTTGAAATATGCTGGGATGGGAATAACATCTGGTTCGCTCTGAGATCTAGAGTCTGCATCACATGAACAATGTTGCAGTGATGATTCTGGTACAGGAAGAAGATGCCTGAAATTTCTCCTGTACTCCACACCCTCAGATTCTACAAAGCAGGGTCTTGGCTCAGCACATATGCCTGTAACTTGACCAATCTAATCAAAACCTTTTGCTGTTTGTATTCTCACTGTTTCTTCTTCCCTCAGCAGATGAAGAAATCTGCTTGATTTATCATAACTGGAGTTCTGGATAGGCATAATTGTACATAAGTACCTAACCTTATATAATTGCATGACAAATGGTTTTGTTGTTCTTAACTTTAGGCCTCAATAAATTGGAACTAATAGATAGCATCATTCTGGTTTGCCTGGATAGAAGTCTTTGAGCAGGTGAGCCAAGAATATCATCACGGGGTATGTTTCTGAGATTAAGTAAATTAAAAAAAAAATGGTATTGTCACACTTTGACCTTTCAAGTAATTGCTTTGCAAGTTCAGCTAGTCCATTTGACTGTGGATATCAGGACTGCTAGAAAGATGTACAAAGTTTCATCCTCTTGCAAATTTCTGAAACAACTCAATAGTAAATTGAGTACCATTGTCAGAAATAACTTTGTGTGGACTACCATGGACTGAGAAATGACATTTAAACTTGGTAATAAGCAATCTCAAACCAATTCAAATAAGAATCTACCAATACTAAGTAGTGTTGATTATCCCACTTGAAGATATCAGTGGCTACTGTTGACCAAGGTAGTTCAGGAACTTGACTTAGCTGAAGTGGTTCTCTTTGCAAATGCGATCTAGTACTATTGCATACTGAAGAAGAAGAAAGTACTTTATCAATGTATTTTAGTAATGAAGGCCAAAATGCTAGTTGTCTCACTCTTCTCTTAGTGGATGCAGAACCTGGATGACCACAATGCAAATCCAGATATATTCTTGTTGTAAGGAAGCAGGAACTACAATTTTAGGACCTTTGCAAATAATGCCATCTTCCATCATCTTCCATCAACATTTCATCTCGGTAAGTGAAATAGGTTTGCAGTTCAGGTGGTACAATAGATTGTTTTGATGGCCATCCAATATTAATGTAGTGACTGAGCTTTTGCAAAACTGGATCAAGGTTTGTGTGATCTCTCAACTCATCAAGCCTAGTGGTAGAAAAATCATGCATTGCCATCATGTCAAAGTCAAAATTCTCTGTGTCAAGCTGTTCCATCATATTTCTGGGTGATCTAGATAAGGTATCAGTCAGATAGAGCAGTTTGCCTTTCATATAGACCATTTTGAAATAGTACTTTTGTAATTTGAGCACCATTCTTTGTAATCTCACTGGAGCTGAATGTATAGGCTTCTTTAGAATAGTAACTAGAGGTCAGTGGTCAGTTTCAATCTGAGTAGCTCGACAATAAATATAATCATGAAACTTAGAACATGCAAATACTATTGCCAAAAGTTCCTTCTCCAGTAGAGCATATTGCATTTCTGTTTGAGTAAGTATTCTAGATGCATAGACTACTGGTCTGCCCTCTTGAAGTATAACTGCACCAAGACAAATTTTTGAAGCATCACAGGAAAGAGTGACTGGTTTATTCACATCATGGTATCATAATGTAGGTGGGGGCAGCAATTTTCTGCTTAAGGTCTCATGACCATCTAACATTTTTGCATGCTAGCTCTCTTAGAGGTGTTCTCAACTCACTGAAGTCTGGTATGAACATGCCTAAATAGTTGACCATGCCTAGGAAGTGCTGTAGAGTTTGAATATTATCCAGTGCTGACATCTCAAGAATAGCTGCTTGCTTGGTCGGGTCTGGTCTCAAGCCAGTACTGGTAAATAAATGACCTACATATGTAAGTTCTGGAAGTCTGAATTTGTACTTCAGAGGATTGAGCTTCAAGTTTGCTTCACGTGCTTTGTCTAAAACTCTTTTTAGGTTTCTGTCATGCTCTGACTCACCATTGCCTCGAACCAACAAATCATCTACTATTTTGGCACAAGGATAACCTGAAAAAATTTGATTGCACGCTGGAAGACTTCACTTGCAGAATTTATTCCAAATGGCATCCATAGGAATCTGTACCTGCCAAACAAGGTACCAAAAGTGGTTAGTAATGAGGATTTGTGATCAAGCATCACTTGCCAAAATGAACTTTTTGCATCCAAGACAGAAAAAACAGTGGCATTCAATATTAGAGCTGCAGCTTCCTAGATTGTGCACATTGGATGATGCGGTCTGATGAATGATTTGTTCAAATCCCTTGGGTCAATACATATTCTGATTTCATCTGAGGCTTTTTTGTCAGTTGCTATCATAGACGACACCCATTCAATTGGTTCTGTAACTGGACAGATTGCACCCCGCTGCACCATTTTATCCAACTGAGCCTTAACTTTATCTTGCATAGCTATTGGAATTCTTCTTGTTGGTCTGACCACTGGAGTGACCTCTGGGTCTAACTTCATGAAATGTACAACTGGAAGTTTGCCCAACTTGTCATCGAAAACATCAGCATACTCTGAGAAAATGGCTTTAGAAAAATTGGAACTAGGATATGCACTTATGTGATGAACTTTCTTGGTAAAAGAAAGCAGATTCATTCTCAAGCTATCTCTGAGACGCAGTAAAGACTGTACTGGTCTTTGGACTACATAGAATAACAAGCTGTAACAGTTCTTGGCCAAATAACATGAAAGCATCACTGAGCCTTTGGTTTGAATTTCTTCACCTCCATAATCAACAAGTTTTGCACTACTGGCCACATTAAGTTGCTCATTAGTTCTCACTTTAACAAATATGTCTGCTGATATAACATTACACTCTGTGGATTTACTATTGATCTGGACTGTACAAAGCACTTCACTTTTTTGCCAACAGATTCACTGCATCAACTCTCACCAGTTACTGATACACCATCTACTTAGAAAACAGAACTGCAGTCTACTTGATCAACTTGCTTTTTTGCGTGACCTTTCTTTACAACTGTATGGGATTTACTTAATTTGCAAAACTTTTGAAAATTATTCCATTTTTGCACTTGTAACGTTGCTGACCAAATGCTAAGCATTTCTCTCTTATAGACTCATGATTGGCACCACATTTGTGACAGTTAACAATAAAGCTAGACTTGGGTTTTGCTGATTCATGCTTGTACTGCACTGAGGAACATGATCCTTTAACTGAACTAGTCTTAGAACTTGCTGGAAAGCTATGTGGTTTCCCTGGTGAGCCAGTAGGGGCTGTGGCTGCCATGTGCTTAGGCCTACTTCTGTTTGCCACATGTTGCATGCTATCTACATTTGCTCTAGAGCCTGCTGAAACCATGCTCTTGTCACTTGTAAGCATACTTATGTGATTTTTTGTCAGTTCATGGATCTGATAAATCTCAATGGCTTTACTCAATGTTAAATCTCTGTCACGAAGCAGAATCTTTCTCACAGCAGCACTATCAATACCACACATGATCCTGTCCTTTATTAACTCATCTTTTAAGTCACCAAACCGACACATTTTGGCTTTGTTTCTCAGGTCATTTGTATAAGCTAGAAAAAATTCCCCTGATTCTCTCATGTGAAACAAATTCCTCTCTAATGTAATATTTGTCTGGGAGTTACACATTTTTCTGAACTTGCGCTTCAAACACGTGGGGTCTTTCCTTGATTCAGCCTGTACAGCAATATGATAATTTTCACCTTCTCCCTCATATACTGCTGGTGCATACACAAATGAATGCCCTCTTTCGATGGCTTCTGACCCAGCTAGGTTTAGCAAAATGAATGCCCCGGTGTGTGCATCTTTATCTGAATAAGCTGCTTGTATAAAAATATTGTACTCTTTCTGAAATATTCTCCAATTTTCTGCAATATTCTGATCAAATACAAGTGCTAAGGGCTTTTGAAATCTGTCTGCCATATTAACACATGTTAGTGAAGGGTTTTGCATATAAGCACGAACATGTACACATACAAATATGCCAGAAATCTATGCCAGTATTTGTAACTTTGCCCAATAGCACAATAAGCCTCTGTAACTGAACTTTGCAAAATAAGTTTCTCGGGCACTGTAATACTATTGGAATTATTGTCTTGCAAGAAATCATCTCTTATCAGTATAAGAAACACATCAAATAACTGCACAATGCAAGCTTTTGTGTGACTGCACTTTGTAAAATAAATCTTTCAGGCACTGTAATACTCCTGAAATTATTGTCTTTCAAGAAATCACCTCATCAGTAAAAGAAACACATTAAATAACTGCACAATGCAAGCCTCTGTGTGACTGCACTTTGTGAAATATGTCTTTCAGGCACTATAATACTCTTGATATTATTGCAAAAGTAATTTATCATCATTTTAAGAAACATTTCAAATAACTGCATGGTGTGAATGAACTGAACACGAGAAGCTTGGAGTCAGTAACATTTCGAAGTGATTGCACTTTGCGAATAAACTGTACACAGCACACTGAAATTTCCCCAAAATGGAGGTACTTTGCTAGACAATTCTTTACGGTGCAAGAAACACTCTGTAAGGGTGGCACTTTGCAAATAGGTACACCCAGCACAATATTATTTTTGAAATGGCTATACTTTGACTGTACTTCACGAAATAGTTGCACTTTGCACACAAATAAACTCTTCAGAATACATGCACAGTAATAAGAACACACTGTAAGCACTTTTACATACTTTGAGATACTTCGAATAATGCTAATTATGCCCTTGATACAATACGAAGTTGTAGTTATGCCAAAACACAGCACTTTGCCAAAAAACATTCAGTTGCCTTGCTTTATTTACACTTAATGTGCCCTTTTTGCCCTTATTATATTAGTTTTGCTCGTTTAATATCTTTTCATGCCTTTGTACATTTCTTGTGCTCGTTTTACTCTAAACATGCCTGTTTTGCCTTAAACATGCTAATTTTACTTCAAACACACTCGTTTTACTTTAACCATACCCATTTAGCTTTTCTCGTAATCTTTTTGTCAGATATCTTAGTTCTAAACATTTTCCTTAGTTAATAAACCTTTCATGCCTCCCGTTTGTTTAATAATGCTGTTTGTGCCCTTGTAATGCTCCGTTCTATCTTTTTAACAAAATAAGCAGTTCATGCGAATTCTCGTTACCTTTGATTCTTTTCTGGCTCTTCTTCGTGCTCGTTTCTCTGTGTTTACCTTCACTGTCATCTCTGCACCTCATGGCTCTGAATATCATTCTCTGAAATCCTGGTTCTGACACCATGTTGGTCTATTTAGGACACAATAGAAGAGTCTTCATGGGTGCTGTTCAAGCAGCTTTATTATAAACAAACACATCACGACAGAAGTTTACTGACTTTAACTTAAGTAAGTTATGTACAAACTAACTACTGCGATCATGCATGCTCACTCTCGGGCTGTACTCTCAAAGGGGCACTGGAAATAGCACGTGCCTAGTAATTATATGTGCAGGCTCAGTCCTTGATATGCTTCTTACAGTCACAGTACATATACTCATCTACCCAGAGTGAGTAACAATAAATGTTCGTTTGGCAATAAATGCCATAAATTTTGGGGTCTTTGTTGTACTGACATAAATAGCAGGCTCAATGAGCAACTAATGCAACAAAAGCCAAGGGCAGAGCTACCACTATCCAGCTAGCTGATAGCAGTTCACCAAATATGTAGGAGGGGATAAGAATTACATGGGTCTGACTCAGAATATTCTCATGTGGACCCTAGCAGTAAATCAAACGTTGTAGTGCAAACAGGAGGTCCAATATAAGTCAGAACTCCAAAAAAGTGACAATCACTAAAGTATCCAGACACAAAAATAAGTCAGGGCTACATATATTTGAAAAGCACTCATGCAGCCAAACACAGACTTAGCTGGCACTGATTACACAGTTGTACAAGTGATGTTTAGAGCCCTATCACAACAACGCTTATAGACAAACAAAGCCAAGCAACAAATTTAAGTGTGATACAGCTCTTACACAGTCACCAGAGTAGTTATAAATAGATAAAAAAACAAACATATACACTGAGGTTGCATAAAGCTAAATTAACCTGAAAAATAAATGCAGTTTCATTTTCAGTAGCCACTGCACCTCACCATGCCAACTGCATTTAGTGAGGAGAGCTGAGAAGAGAGAGAAAGTGCGAACTCCAGTAGGGAAGTTTTAAATGCTGCAAGGCATCGTGGGAGGTATAAAGTGAAAGCGAGGTGAATGTTGGGCAAGTACGAAAGACCAAAGAGTGAAAAAGTGACAAGAATATGAAGAAGGATGGTAGATGTGGGCCACGATTCTTCACTGTGCAAGAAAAACAATCAGTGAATCCCAGAGGGGGAAGTATATGCAAAGTAAAAAAGTATGAAAGTAAGGCCAAATGAGTGGTTTATGATTGTAATCTGGGGGGAGATAGAGGGAGGAAGAGAAGAGAGAGGCAATAGTTATAGGGAAGCCTGAGAAGTTAAAAGCAGATAAAGATATTGGTCACCTAAGGTTTGCAGTGGGGTGTTTAGAAGAGCTGGGAAGACAAGGAGAGGGAGCGAATATGGAGGCTGGAGCAAGAAGTAGGCGGAAATTAGTGTAGTTGGCAGAGTTCAGTGATGAACAAGACTCTTGACTTGTAATTAATAAACTGGTACAGAGTAATTTAGGGTGAACGTACAAGATTAAATGGTAAATTGTTGCTGGGAGGGCTGTTTCAGCCAGGAAATTTCAGAAGTTCAGATGCTTGAGTTGGAGGCTACAACATTTAGAATTCAGTCAGACTGGTCAGATTTTTCAACAACAAACAAATCCCAGCAAAATCAAGCAGCCCAAGTGTAAAAAGTCTCAAACACATAAACCCAAACTGGAATAAAAGACAGGACCACGCCAGAATAAAATCTTCTTATTTAATACAGAAAGGTGAGCGCTTTCGCAATGGTGACCATTGCTTCATCAGACAATTCATTCACAAACCATCAGCATATAAATACTTTACTTCAGTTCAAATTGGCGCTCACCTTTCTGTATTAAATAAGAAGATTTTATTCTGTCGCAGTCCTGTCTTTTATTCCAGTTACCTTCCCTACTGGGTTATGTGTTTGAGATTTTTCAACAAGGTGAAAAGATAAACTCTTGCTGGGAGGCCTGTTTTGGCTAGGAGACTTCAGAAGTTCATGTGCCTGGGTTGGACACTACATTGTTTAGAATTCAGTCAGATTGGCCAGGTTTTTCAACCAAGTGAGCTTGACAGTCGCCAGAGTAGTTTCAAATAAATAAAAAACAAGCATATACAGTGAGGCTGCATAAAGTTAAATTAATAGCAAAAATAAATGCAATTTCAGTTTCAGTAGCCACTGTGCATCACCATACCGACTGCATTTAGTGGGGGAGCTGGGAAACTTAGAAAGTTGCTAGAATAACAGGATTTGTGTTAGCATGCATTTTTCTGAAGGATATGAAGTCTGAAAATCAAATGCATGACATTATTTAAGGATTCCATTCCTGAATGATATGCCAAAAAAAAATCTAAATTTTACGAGGAACAGACCAAAAACATAAGGCAAAAATCTGGACAAATGAGAGGTGTGACTGCAGTGTGACACATTACTAAATTACACTTGCAATAAGCAATATTTTTTACATGATCATGCTACATACATTGCTCCATATGGGCAGGGGCCCTACTCCATCTCCTATGCATGCAATGCAGCGCAGTATTGTCATACCCAATACACTCTGGCCCTGTCTGTGATAGATATGACTGTTGCAGTCAGCATAATACAAGTGATATATAATTCTTCTGCTGGTGTTGTTAAGGTGGGATGGCAGCAGCTCATATAGTACATTATTCCCATAGTTCTCACATAACACAGTGAGGTGGGTCTGTTGTATTTATTTGCATATGTTATTCATGTGCATGCATTGCAACCATTTTTGTATTGGTTGTTGCTGTTTTATGTCAGCTCAGCGACATGACAAGTCCTTGCTTTTGTGATTTATGTAACATTATTTCATTCTGTCACACTGGCACAATAGCCTTGTGTGTGGCATGAACTGACAAATATTGTGCCATGTTATATGATACTACTGTGACTGGTATTTATGAGCATGTGCCCTTCACATACTGCATAGACATTCACTGGTCTGGCAGCGAATATACGAAGGTTATGCTTTCTGTGGCATCATTCATAACCCCCTTGTTTGTCTGTATCTTGCATTTGTCAATAGTCAGTCTGCTTTACATGGATGTACATGTATATAACAGTATTATGATCAACACACACACAACCACCTTTGTAATATTTTGCTGGCTACATGTACTTTTTCCATTTTTCTGTGCTGTACTTTTGATCACAGGACTGCTCTTTGATCAGTCCTACACATGTAAGGTGCTATTTATATCAATAACAGTGATTGCGGCACTTGTATTATGTTTGCATGGCAGTATCTATCTATCACTATATATATATATATATATATATATATATATATATATACATATATATATATATATATATATATATATATATATATATATATATATATATCTGTGTAATTGTGTGTGTGTGTGTGTGTGTGTGTGTGTGTGCGTGTGTGTGTGTGTGTTTGTGATATTCAAAAGTACTTTTGTTGTGTATCTATACCTCTTGCTATTTGACAGTTGCACTTTACTGACTTTCTGTCTTTTGTGCACAAACTTGTTTATAGCCATCACCAATCCACTATGCCCATGTGAGATACATTGGCTATTTGC
Source organism: Protopterus annectens (assembly GCF_019279795.1). Taxonomy (NCBI): domain Eukaryota; kingdom Metazoa; phylum Chordata; order Ceratodontiformes; family Protopteridae; genus Protopterus; species Protopterus annectens. The sequence continues at coordinate 1,131,547,366 of NC_056727.1, read as the reverse complement.
TTCAATGCAGCTTAGGATGACTCGCAGTCACCCTATGTAGTGAACACATGCATGTACAATGTATGTCCTTTGATAGGGTTGTCCTGTTTTATTCTGTGCCTACTTTCACTCGTCACTGATATAGGCCTGTTTTGTCCATCTCCCTTCCCTCTTATAGCTTTGGCGTACATGTAGCACATATACATGTCATATGTTATGTGGATGTTTACCTTCCTGCACGTTATCATCACTGTAATGTAGGTGCTTTGGTACAATGTTACTTTGTGCCACCAGGCTGGGTATCATACAGATGTAAGGAATAAGCATGCAAGGTGGTGGCAATTGATTTGAGTCTGTCATTCTTGATGTTATACTTATGTGATGAGTATTACCCAGTGATAGGTTCATAGGTTAGTACTAGGCTAACTGCCTTTTGAGCCATTTTTAAGCCTAGCCAATTATCCCTTGTGAGACTCAAACCCTGCACCTTGTGTTTGCAAGGCAAACACCTTAACCATTAGGCCACCCTCCCAACCCTTTGCTTCCTTCCTAGGCACAGGCTGGCAGTCCTTAACTGTCATTACTCATACATGTATCACCATTTACATTATATTCCATATTGTTGATGTATGTATGTGTGCTGAATCTTCTTTCTCATTCAATCATGTTAATCCATTCCATGTCACACATATGCATTGTATACTTTACAACCCATCTGTGTTGCGTCTGACATGGCATATGTCTTTGACATATGGATCCCATTTCACCTAAGTCTGAGCTGTGTACATGTATTAATGGAAACATTCTTGCTTTACTACAGTGCTGGTGTTTGGGATTGTGCTTGGTTGTTTGCCTTTTACATGCAGAGTTGTAGGTTCTAGTCTGCCCTCCACTAACATTTTCCTGCATTTGCACATCCTTGTTGTTGCTTGGCTTACACTTGCAATGTGAACAGCCTAGATGAGGATTGTATTTGATATCCACTGCATACTGCAATGACTGCACTCCCCATTTAGTTTTCTCCAACACACACCTAACATTGATCATACATATTCTGATATGACTGGCACACAGTTTGAAATATCTCAGCAATGAGTCGTGCATAAGTAAACATGCATTTTTATGGTGCACCATGGCTGGTATCATCCATTTTCCTTCACTCCTGATGAATAGTCAGTTTGTGTGCTGTCTGTGCACCTTACCTCTCCTTTACATTTATTTCCAACATTTGCCTATTATGTCTTGTGATATTTTTTATATGTTTATACCTGATCTTTTGCCCCCTCCTCCTCCCATGCCTTTGCCATGCCTTCTATTCTCACAAAAAAATGTCCAAGCCCCTCCGACTCTTTCCTAAGACCTCAATTCCATCATGCCATTTGTGTGCCCTCTTCATCACCCTCACCCCACATCAGCTTTTCTATCACCCTATTTCCTTGAGTGGATGCGTTGTGTTCCCCAAAGATATCCTATACCCATTGTTAGTTACTGTTATCTATGGCAAAAAATGGCCATGGTTGCCCTTTGCCTTACTTAACTATTTTATTTACTAAAAAAATTGTTGCAAATTGTGATGACAGAATTTATATGTGTCCCACTACAAATTACAGTAATATGCATAATTATTTGTGGATATTTATCACTTTTCTGACAGTCTGATACACATTTTTATTCCTTTAGTAATGTTCACTTATTACATTAAGTTCTATTAAGCTTGTACAATTTCCATACATGTGCATTGGTAATGCATGTATATATCTAATTTCATGAATTACTTTTCTTGGCATTCAGATTTGATGTGACTGCTTACTGTTGGACTGACATTGCAGGTTATGTTGGCTTTGCGCTGAGTTATTCTCCATACACTGAGGCATATTTGCATATTGTTTATCAGCAATTTTTGTGCAAAACTCAGTGCACTCCACAGAATTCTGCAAACTTTACGGAATGTGACCTGGCGCTCATGTTTGTGTGTGTGTGTGTGTGTGTGTGTGTGTGTGTGTGTGTGTGTGTGTGTGTATTAATTACATACCACCTGTGCAAAACACATGCTGCTTGTTGTATTTGCATCCTAAAACTAAAGTATTATTCCTTACAGAAGCTGTTGAGTGAATTCCATTAATTTTTTACACATATATGTTCATTTTCCTGGTTATATCACTAGACGTTTCTTTCACTTGTGATCACACTTCTTGTAATTAACTGTATCAGTTTATATCTGCCTTCTGAAAGGACACCATCCTTGCTATGTTTAAATGTATTCTTAGTTTTGCATTCCTGTACCTACTGCCTGTAATCATAAACTCTCTTCAGTTTCATAACACTAACCCTCACACTCTTTCCTCATAACTTCATTTTGCTTATCTCTAGTATCTGACTGCCCGCAGTTTCCATTATATATTAAATGGATCCATGCTGGTTTCTAAATTTGGCTCTCTGATGACTTAAAATTCCAAAATGCATCTTATAGACAGCCTCTAGGCACAGTACAAATCCTTCAGCTTATGATTCATATGTTCAGGTATGTGAAGTAAGAAACAAATTAAAGTTAGTCAATCCTATATATTTTTTTAAATTAGTATGTTTTAGTTTGCAACCAGAAGGAATTTTGGATTTGGGCCAATATCCTGTAAGGCAAAATTATCCTGAAACAACTTTTGCTGAACCTTGATGATAACTTTGTTTTGCAGGGAAGTAAGCTCCTCTGCACCTCCATGTGGGAAAACATCCCCCTCCAGACTTATATATACCTACTCAGATTTTACACAACAGTGGAGAAAATGAAAAAGACCACTGTTAGCAAAAGTTGTCTCAGCATAACTTTTTCACCAAACTAGCTTTTGCTGTAATTGTGTTCAACTGATAACTGGTTCCATCCATGTCCATGTCCTCACTTCTCTTTTAATTTTACTTATTCATTTTATTTTTATTTTTTACATTTACAAGCTTCTGTTTAGTCTGTTAAAATATCAATATGCTCCTAACTTAAATTAAAATAGTTATTTGAAGGTGTATACCATTCATTCATAAAATCCTGCTGACTGCTAATTAGCCATCCTCTTACTTTCATACTGAACCTCTGTCTTTTATCAACCCTCCATAACTGACTGGGAGAAACAAAATAAAAATCACTTCTCCCCTCCCAAAACATGGTTTCAGCTCTGATATTAACAGCTGACATCACATTTCTGTTGTATCTCTATAATATAGTTACTGATACCCTTCTGCTAATGGACACCAACGATTTAGAGACTGGGACTTTCCTTGTAATACAGTTCTCTCAGTTATGAGCTTCCTGTAATATAAGATGGACCTAACTACATGTAGTGGGGCCCAGTTTGCTGACAGTACTTCTTATAGAACTAACTATGGAATAAAGCTCAACAACAGTGAACCATTTTCTAGCTAACTACCTATCTGTTCATTTGAGAAGCTGCTAATGTTAATCTTTGAAATTCATTTATTTTAAGGGTCTGCCACTGGCACATTTTTTCTTCATTAATACCCACAAGATGAAATCCTTGAACTCCACAATTAATTTAGTATATTATAAAAAAACAATGAGACTCCATTTATTTTATACATCTGTCAACACGTTAAGCCCACTGGACACAATTGCCTATTTTCAGAAAAGAACCAGGAGCATTCTTTAGTTAAGTGACTCACTCAGTCACACAGTAGGTAAATGCAGGTATAGGAATCAAACCTTGATATTTGGTACCATAAAACAGTTTAATTACAACTCAGAGGCTTAAACATTTGCAGTATACAAAGGATATGCTAACATGCTATGTAATCACTGACATGTTGTATGTCCCACTAACCTGAGTTCCAAGTAGGCTTGCAGAGATGCATGCTTTGCATGTATTTTATAATGATACTGTATATAGTGCCATATAAACAGCTAATGAATAACTCAGACAACTTTGTCATATTCCTCCCAGTATTTGTCTGCCTAAGACGCTGACTAATCAACTGAACACAGAAAACTGTACAAATAGGCACGGGGAGTCAGAAACACCACTCACATCTTTTCTCATATATTACACTCACATTAATAGTTATGTCTCATCTATTCCTCTATAATATCTCTCAGCCTTCCCCTGATATTTCTGTACTGCATACATCATCTACCCCAAACCTATTTCATTCATACACAATTAAATCAGTACTTTATGCTTTACTACTCTTTCTTACCCATAGCTATTCTACATTGTTAGCAGATCGACAGCACATAAATTCATCCTCATTCATATCACTGTTCCCCACACATATACTCCTAAACAGCTACACATCTCAAAATCACTTAAAAACCTACAGACTAAGCACAGTCTATAATTTTACTTTCAACTTTTTCTTTCCTGAAATAAACCCTTTCTACTTCTCATCTCAACTACGCCCTCAGCCTCTATCCTTTCAAACATCTCTATTTCTTACATTTCAGAAGCAACATATTTCTCTTACAATTCCCATATTAGTACCTCTTCTCCTGTTTATGCACTTAGCATACTACCAACATCCAATACCTTGACAGCTCTTACAAAACTCTTATATTGTGCCCTCCTCTTCTTCTGGCTTTTCCCGGTTAGGGGTCACCACAGCAGATCACCTGTCTGCTCATAATTGGCAGTAATATTTTTACAGTGTCAAGTTGCCAGCCCAATGCACAACCTTCACACAGAAGGCACACACATGCATATACTCACACCTAGGGCCAATTTAGAGTGACCAATCCACCTACAGCATATCTTTGGGAAGAAACCCATGCTACCACATGGAGCACATACAGACTCCACAAAGAAGGCACCCCAGCCGAGGATCAAACCAGGGAACCTCTTACTGTGAGGCAACAACACTAACACTGCACCACCGTGGCAGCCAAATCAAATAATTCTGAACTTCATCTCCCAATCACACCCTATCTGTATCCGTACCCATATATCCTACTATTCAAGTAATATGATCCAAAGCAGCAGTCATTTACTCACAGACTCGGTATTAAACATAAATTAAGCAAAAATACCTGTACCTGTGCCATCATACCTCCATAATCCTAAAACCTTGTGATGACATCCACCCATACTCTGGCCAAACTCAGCATATTCAGGCATCAGACAGTATATCACCATCATCTCCTTTATCATTATCACTTGACCCACAGTCCTATCCTGGCCTTCATGTATACCTTATCAAACTATGAAATATTTAGAACAAACTCACTGAAGTGCATGCATGGATAGCACTATGCAGTCTAAATATCTTAGTTGTCATAGAAATCTGGCTCTGCATAAATAAAAAATGAAGAAATTGCCCTGCCAAGCTATAACATTAGAAATTAGGCAAATACAACAAAAAAGCTGGTGGTGATGCTATTTTCTACAAAAGTACACTAGATACTGCCCATTTCCCCAAAACACTGCCAATATTCTGTAACTCAGAAATCCTACAAACTATGGTAAAACTAAACACTCACAAGATAATCACAGTCATGGGTACATACATACCCCCAAATGTCAATGATAAAACACTGGAAGATATTCTCTACAGGGCTTCGCAAAAAAAAAAAAATCCCTCATGAAACCATAATATTGAGTTAAGTTGATAGAGATTGGCAATCCATACAATCTTAAAATCCAACCAGTAATATACATCTATACAAGTTCATCCTATGTATAACCACATCTAGAGACAACAGAGCCACAGCCAGATAATCAAGCCTTGACTGGATCCTAACATCCTCTCCAAATAAAATATCATCCTATATTCCTTTGGTGCTCTATCCAACAGCGTGAGTGATCACTTACCAATCTGCACCATAAGGTACCCAAACAACAGCCCCAAAATACATCATTACAGACTTGTAAGAAAACTTACTACTTTTCATGAAGACACCTTTATTAATTCACATCTCCTTAATAGAGTTATTAAAGAGTTTCCTCATAGATTATGCTGTCTCTGAATTCAGAAAAATGCTCTACCTGTCCTAAACACGCTAACATCCCTCAGAATAAGAAAGAGTCAAAGCCAGCCCTGCCTCATAGCTATCTTTAGCAACTAAACAATTCATGAAACAAATAAACAAAGTATGGAAGGTCTGGACAAAAAAATAAAGCAGTTCATACTTAACTAGCATGTAGACAACTAAGAAACCTAGCAAAACAACTTATCACCACTGGGGATTTTACACTTTAGAGAAAACATCACTAATCTCTATAACTAAATCATCTACTACTGCAGGTGATTCTCTATATTAAAATAATGTAGCTAAACTATGGAACCACATCATCTTACCACTGAAATCCATTGAGAATGCAAACTTATTTAAAACACAACTAAAACTTCAGCTCTCAAATCAATTGATTTGGTCCTGTACATCAGGAGGATAAATGCCACTGTTATCTTCAGCATGCCATACAGTCAATCCATTCTCTTCTTTCAGAATCATGTGCCCCATAACCAGTCTTCACCAAAAACTGGATAGTTTTACTACTATCTCCCAGCTACATGCATTGTTTTGTGACATTGCTCACCCCCACCTCTATCTTTGATATAAACATATGTTAGCCATATATATATATATATATATATATATATATATATATATATATATATGGATATACTTTCCTACAATGAAAATTCACTTTTTCGAAATGGGAAATTACATCCCCACTTAAGCGAAAGTGCACTTTAATGAAAGTGCAGTTTCACATAAGCTCACTAGACCGAACCTACCACACCACAATGAAGGACATTGAAAAATGGGCTATGTCCGCCACTGTGGTGGGATAGTCACAGACCTTAGAATTAGGGCATGGGTCAAGGTAAGGGGATAACCCTACTAACAATCCTCTTAGCCTAACCCATGCCCTAACCCTAAGGTCCATGACTATCACACCACAGTGGAGGACATAGCTCGATTTGGAATGTCTTCCACTGTGGTACGATAGTCATGGACCTTAGGGTTAGGGCATGGGTCAAGGTAAGGGGATAGCCTTACTAACTATCCCTTACCCTAACCCGTGCCTTAACCCTAAGGTCCATGACTATTGCACCACAGTGGAGGACATAGCCCGATTCGGAATATCTTCCACTGTGGTGCGATAGTCACGGACCTTAGGGTTAGGGCACGGGTCAAGGTAAGGGGATAGCCCTACTAACTATTCCCTTCCACTAACCCATGCCCTAACCCTAAGGTCTGTGACTGCTAGCCCGTTTGGTCTAGCGGGTTCGTGAGAGTGCACTTTCATGAAAGTGCACTTTCGCGTTAGTGTGGTATACTTTTGAAGTTCGAAGTAGTGAACTTTCTTTCTTCAAAAGTACACCCATATATGTACATCCACGGTGGTGCAGCGGTAGCGTTGTTGCCTCACAGCAAGAGGTTTTCCCGTTTGATGCTTGAGTTGGGAGTGCTTTCTGTGTGGAGTTTGCATGTCCTCCCCATGGTCGAGTGGGCGTTCAAAAGACATGTGTTGAATGGGTGTGCCTTCGTTGAAGGTTGGGTGTCAGGCTGGCAACTCGACACCATAAAAAACAACTGCCAATCATTAGCGGACCGGAGTTCTGCTGTGGCGACCTCTAACCGGGAAAAGCCGAAAGACAAACAACAACAACAAATATATATATATATATATATATATATATATATATATATATATATATATATATATATATTTATATATATATATATATATATATATATATAATTGCCTTTCCATCTGCTTTACACCCCATGTCTTAAGTACAATATTAACATTTTCTGCCCTACCTAGTTTTCTTTCATCTCCATTTCTTTAACACACACACACACACACACACACACACACACACACATATATATATATATATATATATATATATATATATATATATATATATATATTCTTTTTTTTGTTTGTTTTTGAGGAAAAAGTGGCACCTGGAACAAATGTGTAATTTGTAACATTGAGCACCACCGTCAAACTCTGACAGTGGTGCAAATACACTGACCATGGATATTGACTCAGAACTTACACCTGAATTGGTGAAGGCCACTGGAAAGACAATGGAGAAAATGTATGCCAGATCATAGCCCCAATTTTATCATAAGCAATGTGTGATACCACTGATGTCAAAGCAAGTGGCAATGAGAAGTGAAAGTAATGTCTGCTCAGGCCCTTGCATGATATCTTGTGGTTGCTATGTAAAAAAAAAAATGGCAACATCATGAATGTAGCTTGATATGACAATGAAGCACTGGACTAGCAGAGCTATCTACTGCCATGAGTAACATATTTCCACCAATGTTAAGCACCTGCACCTGGACCAAAAGTAGTATACAGAAGTGCAAAGGAGTGGCAGATTCAGACTGAACCTTCAGAAACTGTGTCAGTGCTGTTCCTGATGATGTGGAAAGAATAAAAATGTGCCTTCTTTTCACTGTCTTTCTGTTTATGATGATAATGCTATTCTTGGTAATCCTTTTTTTATTTACCTTTGCATGGTGTGTCAAGGAAGCAGTAGATCAGTAAGGTAGCCATGGAGCAGGTGTCTGACTCAACATTATCTCAGTATGGGCAACCAGTGTTCCACACCAGTGGTCAAGTCCTCGTTGGTCAGACCCAACCACAAGCTAATCACCCTAGACATCCACATCCCGCCCCATTCCCTATTAGGGAAAATCACTGTAACAAATTTCTCCAAAGCCAACTTCACGTTTCTTAAGACAGAAGTGGCAAACTTCACGACACTGATGCAGATGGACAATAGAGGTACGACTGCTGAATCCTACACAAATGCACTTTATAAGCACTTACATGAGTGCATGGATCATGCAATCCCTAACAGAACCAAGATGCTATCCTCCAAAAAAAGGAAACCAATCTGGTGGTCCCCTGCCATAAACAAACTCTACAAAAGAAGAAAGAAAATGTTGCAAAAAAGAGAAAAATCCCATAATTGGAAGAACTCCCTGGTCAGCCTCAGTAAGAAGCTGAGATACCACATAAAATTCTCCAAAGCTAGTTATGAAAACATGCCACTGAGTCTAAAGACAACCACAAAGCATTCTATAGCTATGTCAAGAATCTCAATGGCAACACTCAGATCTGCTCTGAGTTACAGCACAATGGCACTAAATATACAGAACCAACTGATCTTGCCAACATCCTGGCAGATAGGTTCAGTGCTAACTTTACCCCCCTCTCACCCCCTAAAAGGCCCATCTCTATACCGGAAGAATGCAAAGTTCATGTAATCATGGCTGCACAGGTAAAAAAAAAAAAAACCACACTATCCAAAACCAAGAAAACAGCATCCATGGGACCTGACTACATCCCAGGCTGCATTCTATGCAAACTACAGAATGAACTGGAACCCCACCTAAGTACCATGTTCAATCATAGCTTCACCTCAGGCTTTGTGCCCACTTAATGGTGCACAGCGATGGTTATCCCACTCCACAAACAGGGAGCCACCATGAACCTTGGGAACTATCACCCCATTAGCCTGATGAGCCTGGTCTGCAAGGCTATGGAACATATCATCATGGAACTTATAAACAATGACAATGGTAATCTCCAAACTCTGGATCACATGCAGTTCGGGTATGTAAAAGGCCGATAATGTCTCCTAAACCTGACAGACTTCTTTGAAGTAGTCACCAAAGCCATAGATGAAGGTAAGGTGGTTCACGCAGCCTATCTAGATCTCGCCAAGGTTTTTGACACCGTCACCCACTCTGGAATTATAGATAAACTAACTAAACTAGGTATAAATCCCTATGTCACAAGATGGGTTGCCAACTGGCTCACTGACAGAACCCACACTGTGAAAAAAGCAGACTCCAAATCTGACTTCAGACCAGTGACAAGTGAAGTACCACAGTGTCCAGTCCTGGGTCCTCTCCTGTTTGGTATCTACTTCTCTGAAGTACAGGCTAACACAAAAGGTCTTTGGCTAACAAAGCTCACAGATGACTGCAAACTAAGAACCATAATCAAAACTGCTAACGATGTGGACATCCTACAAAAGGACCTCACTGATACAGATGCCTGGTGTCAAAGCCATGGCCTTAAGCTCAGTGCCAAAAAGTGCATTGTCATCCCCTTTGGTAAAATCTCTGTACCCATGAACTACCACATAGACAGTTGTCTACTTAACACTGAAAGTGTGATAAGAGACCTTGGGACCCAGGTGTACAGTAGTCTCTCCTTTGATAATCACATTGCCACAGTAGTCAGGAAATCCTTCTATGTGGCGCAACTCATTACAAAAGGTTTCTCATCCAGGAAAAAAGAGGTAATTGTTCCCCTCTACTCATCACTCATTAGACCCATTATAGAATATGGTGCCCCTTTTGGTATGTAACTCACAAGACATCTACAACAACTGGAAAGGCCACAGAAATACCTCACAAAGAGGATTACAGGCCTCAAACAGATACTCTTTGTAGACTGTCTCAAAAAACTCCAACTTTTCTCCGTCACATATTGCCTACTCAGAGGCAATCTCTGCCTAACATACAAAGCTATGCCAAACCCAGAGCTGTTGGACATTCTCCACTTAAAGAAATCCCAATCCCTCTGAGCTACACACTCTAGGGACCTAAACCTTGTCACCACAATAAACAGAACATGCTGGAGGGATAGATTCCTGTCCCAGAAACTTCCCATACTCTGGAACAAACTATCTATCTATATCAAACAAAGCTCCTCATTAGCACTCTTCAAGAAAAATATTGATGATTGGATGGGAGATAGGAAATTCACCCTGGGGATCACCTCTGTGGCTCTGCTCGACAGGGCAACAGGAAAATAATTTTCTTGGGTGGCGAAAGCCAGGGTACATTTTTGGCTAGGCTTATATAGGCCCTAGGGCCAATAGCCTAGTACCCACCTGTGAACCTATGAACCTATGTTTTTTTTTTTTCTTTATTGCAGAAAGGTTTGTCTTTTTAAAACTAAATTCCCCACTTGGGAAAACATGCTAATAGAATCATTTAGAACATGTTGGAAATTGCATTTAAAGGAATATTTCCTGGACACATGAGTGCATTTGGGGTTTAAAATCTAATGAAGAAGATTCAAACAGTATTAATACAGCTTGTGAGCATTTAGACAAACTTGACATTGACTTGAGTGATTTGTCAGTTTATTCAGTTAACAGTGACTTGATAAATGAAGAATGGCATGATTATTTGATAGCTAAAGATTATATTTCTATGCCAAAATTTAAAAGCAAAAGTTTGTTTCTTCCTGAAGGTATTAATTTGTCTGTAAATATGTTTGAAAGTTTGTCAGGATGAGCTGTGGGTTAGGTTTTAGAACATGTTACATTTGATAAAGTATATAACACAATGCAATAAAGGAATGTGTTGCCATGGGTAAGGTCTAAGAAAGGTATGTTAGTGGTATGCAGAACCACATAAGACGCAACGTGGTGGGGATGGACAGAAGTGAAAACATCAGTATACATAATAATCTAGTAAATAATTAATCCGATTATAAGCTAATTAGGTATACTCATTATGATGACTATAATCAAGATTTGTTCAGTTTATTAAAGAGGAACAAAATCGCTTTTTGGGGGGATGAAAATAATGTTAATGACTTATATGTTTAACACTCTATTCATCCTATATTTGTATGCGATACTCAGGACTCATAAATCACTTTGGAATCCACCTGGTCACCCCATTATTTCTGGAGCTGCAGATTATTTTGAAATGGTTGGAGTAGTATTAAATAGTATCTTGTAAAAATGGGGTGGAAACCAAGTCATATGTTAAAAAGACATTGGAAGTAATAGCTAGATTTAAAAAAAAAGTTAAGTGGAGTGGTATTTTTTTTTGATGAAGTAGTTGAATGTGTCATACACGCTGGTTTATTTTATTTTATTTTATTTTACTTTTCTGTAGATGTGATAAATCTGTGGCTGTCTTTTTTAATATGTCAAATAAAAATGATTGGGGAATACATTTTAATTATAAACCTAGATTTTTGGGGGTAATACTCTGATAGGAGTAAGCTGACAAAAAAATATTAAATCTAGGTTATTTAGAAATACTACCTCAACAAATACATTTTTACACACTACGTGTTCATCCTCCTCTCATGATTCACTCTTTGCCATTAGTTGAGTTTATTCAACTAAAACATTTTCAAATGTAATGGCTTTGGTTGAACTGATGAAAGATATGAAGTGCATTTGTTAGAAAGGGGTGATTCTCAATATTTAATGAAAGCTTCAAGGACAAAGTTTTTGGAAGTTCACTTAGAGATGATGTTGAATTCTGTCCTTTTCAAGTTTATTCAGATCTGAGGGTAAATGCACAAAATGAATGTCTGTGTTGTGTAACAAAATGTTCTACTTCTTCATTTTTTGTGAGGGTCATTAAAAGGAATTGGCACATTCTTTAATCAGATGCTTGATAGCAAACATTGTTATCTAAATTTCCAGTTCTCTACTGTAGTCACAGTTTTAATTTGGGTGAACTGTTGTCAGATAAGATGTTGGTGAGAATATCCATAAAGACAACTACAGGGATGTTTAGGTATGGCTCTTAAAACAAACTGTTATACAAAGAAAGAAGCTGTCTGTATTTTAAAGTTCGGCAGTTTGGTGCCTTTTGGTTTAAACAAAGAACTTGAGTGGAAGGCTTTTCTGCATTAAGTCTTAATTATTAGTTTGTGTTTAACTCGCCTCACAGCAAGAGGTTCTCTGGTTCAATCCTCAGCTGGGGTGCCTTCTGTGTGGAGTCTGCATGTCCTCTCTGTGGTCGCATGGGTTTCCTCCGGGTGCTCCGGTTTCCTCCCACATCCCAAAGACTAGGTGTGAGTGTGTGCGTGTGTGTGTGTATGTGTGTGTGTGTGTGTGTGTGCGTGTGTGTGTGTGTGTGTGTGTGTGTGTGTGTGTGTGTGTGTGTGTGTGTGTGTGTGTGTGTGTGTGTGTGTGTGTGTGTGTGTGTGTGTGTATGTGTGTGTGTGTGTGTGCCTTCTGTGGAAGGTTGGGTGACGGGCTGGCAACTTGACACTGTAAAACTCCACTACCAATCATGAGCGGACAGGTGATCCACTGTGGCGACCCCTAACCAGGAAAATCTGAAAGAAGAAGAAGAATTAGTTTGTGTTTACTTGTTTTAGTTAATTGTTTAAAGAAGTGATATTTGTTATTTAAGTGTAGCTTTTGCTACTGTGATGTTAACTCTGTGAAAGGCTTGTTAGCCAAGGCGCTGGAGTATTAAACAATTTTGGATTTTATGCTTCTTCAGTTGGTGTTTTTCACTTTCTCTGTGCTTTTTTATTTTTATTTTTTTTTATTTTGTTGTTTAATACTTAGATATGGCAAATACAATGTATGTAAGTTTGCTTTTTGTGGAACTGAGTTAGTGATTAATGGGTAAAAAACATTTTTGAAGGACTTTTTTCTTGTTATTACACTAAAGTTGTTTATCACATCGAATGTAATTGTTAAAATAATAAGACATATAGTGAGCAGACTAAAAGGCAGGTAAAATTAAAAATACAGTTAAATTTTCTAACATCAAGAATAAAACTATTAACTCTAAAGCCGCACATGTTTTGGAATGTTTTAATAGAAATCTGATTTTGGTTTTAACTTGCTTGGTAATGTTCATCTACCAAGAGGGGTAGGAGTGTGGATGATTAGTATTCTGAATGTTTCAGAAGCAAACTGATTTTAAAATTTAGACCATGTCACCACTTGGTTTAAATAATTATTTTTATGGTAATATTTGACTTGATAAGATTTTAATATTTATCATAATTGTGTCACTTTAAATTCTAATGTTATTGATTGTTTTCAGTTAAAGTTTTATGTATAGTTATTAGTACTTCCTTTAGTTGGTGTTTGGCTGCCCTAGAAGGCATTGTTGCTGATGTGTTAGAGGAGGGAGAATAAAATTATTATTTTTGCTTTAATGTCTAGTTATTTGCTTGCAAGTTTCCAACTTAATAATTTTTTCAGCCACTAGAATTTCCAAGTCCCTTTCATTACTTTCTTCTGGTGGCATTATTGAATTCCCTATAAATATTAGGCTATAGTATAGTATAATATAGTATAGTGCATTTGTCCAAGATGCAAATATCACTTGATATGAACAACTTGGAGTGGCCTACTATTGCATAGTATTATTCCAGAGTGGGTCATCAACTCCCTTTTTCCAGTTTTCTGCATGGAGTCTGAATGCCATGTCAACTGTATCTCGATTCAGTGCCAATCTCCTACCTTCTCTAAACCTTTCATTCCAGTTTTTCTATATCACCTAAAACATTGTTTTATCAATTTTAGCAATTTGTTCCCTTATACCAACATATTTCCCATAATATCCATACAAAACTATATTCATGTTCACATGCTCTGTTTTTTATGCTTAAGAAAATATTTTCTTTACATAGCCAATCCCAGACTTTATTTCTTCTTTCACAACTTAAAAAGCATGTTTAGTTGATGACAATAATATATATAGCCTATGCCACATTCTTCTCTATAAGAAGCTCCCCTTTACAGGTAATTTGTTAAAAAATCCTGACAATTCTTAACACATAAAATTCTTGACCTTCTTTCCCTTGTAGCCTCAACTACCTCATTATGCAATCCTCCTGATGATTAATGCAATAAAAAATACACATCACCTTGTAATACCATTCTTTCTTAATTGCTTTCTAATTCTTTAGTACTGTTTTGTATTTTTAACTTATTTATTCAAGTTGTTTCCCCTTTTCCTACTTTCTCTTTATCCCAAAACACTTGATTATTAACTTCAAATATTTCAGCAATCAAACTATTTTTTCTGTCTTTCTATATCACAACACTGAGCATAAGTGCAAAGATGCTACACATTGAATATGATCTTTTAATTCTAATCCTCCTCTTTCTTCTTCTAGGTACAGAACCCCCATTTCTGTTGAGTTCAGTTCTGATCTCTATTCCAAACAACAGCTGCATTATTTCTCTTTCTTTTTCAGTTAGATACATATGCACTTTTGATACAACCTAATCTACCTAAAATAATGGAGTCAGTCAAATGCACTTTCTGTTAAACAATAACTTAAATGTTTTCATGATATCACATATTCCTTTTTTGACTACTCCCACTCTTTCTTTACTTCTTCCACTTTGCCAAACAATATTCCAAGTGATTACATTTTTATCAGAAAAGCAAATATCTTCAGTTTTTAGTTACATCACCTAAATTCTTACTTTTCATTTTATTCAGCTGTAATTCCACTTTCTTTAAAGAGTCATTTAACAATATCCGAACTTTTTTATCCGACTTTCATTTGCTGTGATAAACTAAATATCAACAGTGTATGGTGTAAAATTAAGAACTGACACAGTTCCTTATCTATATGCCCCCTTCATCCAATATACATCTCATAACACAAGCAAAACCATTCATCCTAAAATAATATACTGCTCATATTACTGTCCCGTCTTACACCATTCTTCAAGCAACACATACCTGTTCAGTAAACAATTCACAAACCATTACTCTAACTCTAACTCATATGCCATGTTCCTTTAAGCCCATATTACATCAAAATCCCCAAGAACATTTATGACTCACATAATCAAATGCTTTGTTTATGTCCCCCGCCTTTAACTTAGCACCAGCCACCCCATATAGTATGTCACCTACTAACTCCTTTATCATAATTAATAATTTGTGACTTCCTCTACTTTTCAATCTATACATATTAGGCAACATTACTTCATGCATAAACTTCTCAAACCTAATTTGTAATATTTTCATTAAATATGTTATAGTCAGCATTATTCACTAATCAGCAAATACAACCCAAAGGTGATCCACAAGTTTATTTGTAACAAATTCTCTTCCTCTGACGTCTCGGTCGTAGCCTTCAAGGAGTAAAGAACCATAGGAGCACACATATTGTATATACTAACAAACAATAACTGAACAATTAATCAATTATCCAGTTATTTTTTTTTTTTTATCAAGCTAATGCAATAAAACAATAAAATAATTAAATTAATACCCTCCAATTCATTTCATCACATGAAACCTAATTTGTAATATTTTCATTAAGTATGTTATAGTCAGCATTATTCACTAATCAGCTTACAAATTTTTATATCACGTTTTTCTCATTTTTTCCATGTAAATTTTATAATACATTCACATATGCTAGTTTCCTGTGCCCCATTCTTAAACCATTCATTCAATATTTAAAAAAACAACTTTTTCTATTCATTAAATTTTTATATACATAATAAACTGTACTATTCTTCAAATGTGATTCTTCTAATAAATCTCCCTTTCTTTGCAGTAAAAATGCCACTCACCAGTCTTCACTGACATTCATGCTTGACTGTTGCAGGTCTTCTCTCACACAATCCCACCATCTTTTTTGCTGGACGCCCTTGTTTTCTCCTGCCTTCTTCCTGTCTGCTCCAAATCATCTTCCCCAGATTGTCTTCTGATTTTCTGCATGTGCCCAAACCCCCTAATATGTTCTCTTTGACTTTCTCTGCACTTAGCTACTTTGGCTTCTGCTCTTAATGTCCTCATATTCTTGTCTGTCCTATAGTCTTCATCCTACCACCAGTCACAGGCACTTCATCTCCATCACCTCTAGCTTTCTTATCTGCTTTACCTCTACTGCCCAGGTTTCTGTACCATACAGTAATATTGATTGTATAACTGTTTTGAACAGCTTATTTGTCAGCTTCTTTGGAATTATTCGGTCATACACTACCCCTGATATTCTGTGCCACATAGCTGCAGCCCTTCTGATTCCTGCTTTGAGCTCTTTATCCAGACTTCCCTTCCGTTCAACCAGTCCTCACTGATACTTGGAGCTGTTAATGTCTACCATTATTTCCCCTTCTTTCTCAATTCTTAGCTTTTGAATCCCTGCATTTGCTGCCATTACAACTGTCTTATCGGTACTCAGATTCATCTCACATGCGTTCAGTGTTGCATTCCATTCCCCTATCCTTTGCTGAATCTCCTGCTCAGAATCTGCCTATAATGCTGCATTATCTGCAGACAGCAACTTTGTTGACCTGTTCCCTCTTGCCTGTTTGCTAATGTGGTCTGTCACCAGTATGAACAGCAGTGGGTTCTGAGCTGAACCATGATGCACACCCACTTCCACTGGGAACCCCCTCTGTGAGACCGAATACTGTTCATACTTGAGTCATTGGGTCCTTGAACATAGCCACACTTATTCTACCAATGCTTATGGGACATCAAACTACTGCAGGGCTGTCCAAATCAGCTTTTTTGGGGCCTTGTTATATACTTTCTCCAAGTCTAGAAATGTCCAATTGGAATCATTCCAGATCTCTAGCTTCTTCTTAACTCTCTGCCTCACTCCAAACATTGGGCCTGTTGTGCTACATCCTGATCTGAATCCAAACTGCTCATCTTCTATCTTACTTTCTACTACTATGCAGTGTGACAGGAGTTTAATACCTCTGTACTTCCCATAGTTTTGGGCATCCCCTTTGTTCTTGTACATTGGCACTAGTATGCTTATTCTCCAGTAATCTGGGATACACTTTTTTTCCCATACTACTATGAGTTCATTCCCCCTTATGTTACCCAACATCTTGATCATATCTACTGTGATCTAATCTGAGCCATCTGAGCTTGCTGCTTTCCCTGACTTCATTTTCCTTAGGACTGTTTTTACTTTATCTGGTGTTGGCTCTTCTTCTATTTTTCTTGTTGGCTGTGTCTGAGGTAGTACAGCTTCTGTGGAGTTTTATTCATTCTGAAGCTGCTGGAAGTACTTCTTCCACTTGCATTTGATGTCCTGTGGACTGGTGAGAAAGTTGTTGCTGAAATCCCCTATGCAGGGTGTCTATCTTCTTTATTTGTCTGTGTTTGTCTTTCAACCTTATAGAGTTTCTTTACTGAGTCACTTTCCAGAAGCTGGTAGAGTCCTTCTGATGCCATGTTCTTTGCTATTGCAACACTTCTTTTTGCCTCTATTAGTAAACCAGTGTTCTTTCTTAGTCGGGTCCATCTTTTCTGTTTCCCACATTTTCAGGAACTCCTTCTTTCTTTTTTTGATGACTTCCTTAATGTCTGCTTTCCACCATCAGCTTTTTTTGTGTACCTTGCTTCCATACCTGGCTCAGCCACTTATCTGTTTTATAGTCCTTACACATGCTCTTTTGAAGCATTCACATTCCTTTTCAGTTCTGCTATTTGCTCCATCCCTGAGTGATTCCTTGAATGCTTGTGCTTTCTCCCCAGTCAACTTCAGGTCTTCAGCCTAGTCTTAGGACCTTCTCTGACCACTGCTTGTAGATGACTGCAGTAATCACTGGTTTATGCCAACTGTTTTTATTTTACAATCACTGACTCTATCCTAATTCCCATTCCTTACCAGGAGGAAGTCTATCTCTGTTGGATGCTCACCACTCATATTTTTGCTTGTGAGTACTTCTCTTGCTGCACCATGAGTTGGCCACTATCAAAGCCATTTGCCAGACAGAAGTCTAGAATCTCCTTTAGTCCTGTTGTCTCCAACCTTTCTGTTCTGTCTGTCCTGATACGTACATTCAAGTCACCCATTACTCATGTTCTGCTTTATCTAGTAGTTTCTGTAACTCTCTTGCATAAGTCAGAGTTGGCCAGTCCTCAACCCACTCATCACCAGAAAATACCTATTTTTTGGCAACATTAGTCAACATGACAGAATCACTTATAGCCAGTTATTGCACCACTGATTGGCTAGCCAGGACATGATGTGCAGTCTATGATTCATGTTCTCTTAGTTAAGGGTTAGGGACCCCACAGCAACACAGGGAGAACATGCAAACTCCATTCAGGCATTAGGCCAGAAGTCAGGATTGAACCTTGTACCTTGTGCATGTGAGATGAAAACTTTAAACAATATGCCAACTGGTCTCACAAGAGTGCATGTGGATTCATAAATTTCACTTCTGCTTCTGCCGCCACAGAAATAGATCTCCCAGCATAACATATATGATTTACTGCATGCATGAATTACACTATTGTATCCAGTAGGCACGTGTGCTCATGGGTCTGCTTATATATAACCTACATTCTGTAAATGAGAGTAAAATCATTTCCCTCACTTCTGTATGATTAGTTCTGAATGACTTTAATTGTTTGCATTATTTACTGTACCTTTGCACTTTAAATAATTTTAAATGTGTCTTTGTACTTAGCAGTGTCTTTTTGCTTGTTTTTATATACATTGAGCAGGGCTTGGACTTCATTCTGGTGGAAGTAGAGATTAGGCTGATGTTATTTTGAGCTGGGAATCTCTTCAGAGTGCCCTCAGTGGAATTTCCTGATTGGCACAGATCATTTTGTTTGATTAGTCAGTGCCCCTGTTTGTACAAAATCATTGCATTTGCACAAAGGGCACAAAGCACAGTGGTGGTTAATACTCCCCTGTATAGATGCAAGCACTAAGAACAGAAATCCTCCCTATAAATCTACTTTTCAAAATTCACTAGGTATTATTTGTGCAAAGAGGAACTAATCTGCATGTTGAGGACCACAGCTCTATGAGTTTAGTCTTAGTGTTGCTAGAAGGCTATACACATACAACATCCAAGCTAGCTAGCTGTAGACCTTTTGTTGTACCATCCCCTAATGATCACAAAATAAGGATCTGGAGCAATAAATATTTACTTTTCTACTATGTCTGATACCAGTTTAGTGGATATGGATGTCCTGAGGTAATGTAGCAATAGTTTCATCTTTGGTTGACAGCCACCTAATTCTAAAACAAACTGATGCACTAGGTGAGAGACGTACTTGCACAGCGTCACTCGAGGCAAGAGTCTTACATACATGCACTTACAATACTAAGCAGGTTGTTAGAAACGCACACACACACACACACACACACACACACACACACACACACACACACACACACACACACACACGCGCGCGCGCGCACACTCTTCATATATTTTTTACCAGACACATAGCTCCTTATATGGTGAGGATCTTAAGTGCAATCTTGCTAAACCTCAAAATCCTTCTAGATGTTGTAAGTGATGGTTTAATGAAGATCTTTCTTGTTTTTAAAAAAAAGCAGGAATTGAATAATTTATTTAATATTGCTTAGGTTATATGATACATAGCAATATATGTAAAGTATAATGTTTATTATGTTAATATAGTTTTATTATTTTTATATGAATGTAACTTTGCCCATGACACTAGTGATAATCCAATAAAGGTGTTTGAAAAACAAACAAATATCCTCAGCACTCATCATGACACATGCAGCCACATCTCACTCTGTCTCAGCCTCTAAGCTCTTAAAGTAAACAACCACACAACCCAATATTTTTGTCATATGGGACTCCATTGAGAGACAGGCAGATGTTCCACACAACACACTGAGGAAAGAAAGAGGAATGGTAGTTTTTTTTGTCAGATGCCAGGCTCCAACAGACTATATATGTTCTCATGGTTAATGAGTTCAAGGGTAAATACTAGGCTATAAGTCTGCAGACTATTACAAGCCTAGCCCATAACCAGATGTCAGAATCAAACTCTGTATCTTATAACTGTGGGTTAAAGACCTTAACCATTATGCTAAACCCACCCCTATAAACAAGGAAACCAAGGATCATACCCAAGGAACATGGCTCATATGATGAAGTCCCTGTTCATAGGTAAGCGCTAGGCTAGCTGCTCTTGTGGGTAATTTTAAGCCTACCTAATTTCCTTTCAACATTACAAGTCCAAGTATAACTCAGTCATAGTCCATGTGAGTATAAATGACCTGAGATATAGCTCCCTGAAATATATGAAGACAGACATGACAGAGCTATTGGACTGTGTGCCCTAGTCTGGTATGAGCCTAGCATTGAGCAGCATTCTACCCATACCTCTCAGCCTTTTAACACAAGAGAGTTGCTAGAATAAAATGTGTTGTGTTAGCATGCATTTTCTGAAGGACAGAAAGCCTGAAACTCAAAAGTCTGGCATTATTTAGTGATTTCAATACTCAGTGCTTTAGAAGAAAAACACAATTTTTATGAGGAACAGACCAAACATGAGGCAAAAATCTGGACATTCTATAAAAACCTGGACAGTTGAGAGGTATGATTTTACCTTTTCTGGAGATGATGCTTCAGGTCCTCCAAAGATTCCACACTTGACCTAATTATTATAAATATGCCAGACTTCAGCTGCAACATAAACATTCTGCCACTATCTTTAAGCAACCACTGCCCAAGCACTTTTACAATTGTCACCCATTTTATAAGATTTCCACCAGTAATAAAAGCCTTCAGAAAACAGAGTGGCACTAATATTGACAAGCTCAGAACCTTTCTTACAGTCTACAACTGGAACCATATACTCTGTTTGCATGACCCTAATACAGCTGTAAGCCTAATCAACTTCATAAT
Source organism: Protopterus annectens (assembly GCF_019279795.1). Lineage (NCBI taxonomy): Eukaryota > Metazoa > Chordata > Ceratodontiformes > Protopteridae > Protopterus > Protopterus annectens. Next base: position 1,131,526,003 of record NC_056727.1, on the reverse strand, counting down.
CCAGCTGCAAGACAAATTCTACTCGGGCTTTATAACCAACCACAAACACACTGAACTTATATGTATATATATATATATATATATATATATATATATATATATATATATATATATATATATATATATATATATATATATGTATATATAGGATCCACAAAGGAGTTATCCTTTATCAACTTGAATATGAACTTCCAATTTTTGCTTCTGCCTCTTAAAAAAAATGTTACCAAACTCCAGACCATCTCAGACAGCATCTATAAATTCATTACAAACTCACCCCTCTGTGAGTATCACTGCATCACCTGAAAAAAGTCAAATCTAACCTAATTTTAGGTGCCAGCTGTACAAACTATTCCATTTCCACCCATTTACTCCCTTTGCAGCTAGAGTTCATGAATAAAACTCCTCCTGCATCTTGATACACTACTCACAAGCCACACTAACACTCCTTACCCCAAGAACCAAACTTCTTCAGCACTGCACATGGTCTCTCCTCTCAAGCACCTACTCTTTGGTAAGCCCTCCCCATCGACATTAAGAAAATCAACACTTGTTCCAAATTCAAGATGCAACTCAAAAAGCATTTCTTCGTCCAAGCCAAATGCTCCTGATTCAACACAGGGCATATCACCTAATCTATCTCCTTTCCATGTCTTTTCTCCTGTCTCAAGATTTACTGAAGATTGACGCACTTTAGAAACTGATGTAGATATTGTACATTACATTCTGATTGTTTTTACATTGCTCTGTGCTTGTTCACTAGAATGTATATGTACAGGTTTTTCAATGTAATTAACCTGTACTACCGTGTTATGGCTTGCATGTTTGAATTTTTGGTATGTGAAATGTTTTGTGTTTCACCTAGGCTGAGACTAAAACTGGTCAGTATTGATCAGTGCATTACCCAGGTAAACAAATATAAATAAATTAATCAATTAAATAGTTAAACAGTAACAAAAGATAATTGACTTTAACAATTGACTTACTTTTTGGTGTCATTCAAAGCGGGCATGATAACTGTCAACTCAGGAGAATACGGTGGACAAGCCACATTGCTAAGAAGGGAATGTCTGTACCTGTCGCCTTTAGGCTTTCATGAATTGGCTAAAACATACTGCAGAGGAAGCGATGAAAGATAGAGGTGTCTCAATTTAGATAAAAAACATACACATCTTAAGGCTGTTCAATCAGTATGATGCACTTGAGCTTCTCCACATCCAAATTACTATATGTGGAGTCCAATATAATATACTTGAAGCTGTACGTCCTCCTCCATGACCCAGAAAATCTATAACACATACTTAAATGTACTGAAGATACTGCCCATTCAAACCGACACTATATTCATGGGTCACTTTTACAATCCCACTATAGACTGGGAATCCTGTGACCCAAAAATGCATGTCCGGAGATTCATGGACTTTGTAATCATAAATACTCTGGACTAGCTAGTCCATACATCTACAAGGGATGCTAACATCATTGAACTGGTCCTTACAAACATGGGGCAACATTGCCCCACTGATAATATATTATCCTCACTGGTCAGGTTGGACATAATGTCTCATCAGAAAAAATACAGCTCAAAACCCCAGCTAATTCACCCAAAAATTTAGGAATTATTCTAAGGCAAAATACTGAATATTCACTCTTAAGTTGCACCTTAACAAAACTCCAAGCTCCTCCCAAATCCTGACAACACTGCTGTCTATGTTGATTTGTTAATGTAAACCCTGTATAATCCTATTAACAGCTGCAGAGAGACAGCTGTACCCATGCATAACAAGTACAGGACTAATTAAAAAAAACAAGCTACCCTGGTAGTATGCAAATATCATTAGATTGTATAAAAAAATAAAGAAAATAATGGCTAAAAGTAGGTGGTGGCATGACTGGCAAGGTAAAATCTCTGTCATCAATTTAGACAAGCAACTAAGGGAGTTTATCAAATCTACCAAACCAAATTTGAGGTAAAAGTAGCCTCCCATGCCAAATACAATCACAAAGCATTATCCAGTTATGTCTGCAACCTCAAAGGCAATATACAACAATGTACTAAATTATTTATAAGTGGAGACACTTGTACTAAGCAAGACAATATAGCAAATCTACTCTCCAACACATTTGTCTCCAAATTTAATCTCTCTCACCCCAGACACCCCAAAGAAAATACCCACAACTACAACTCCCCTGACTATCACTAAGGAACAGGTCCTCAAGGCATTCTCCAAGTACAAGAACAATGCATTGATGGGCTCAGATAATATCCCTGGACACCTTGTTAATAGCATGAAACACAAACAATCAGGCTGACAGGGGAATGAATGGAGGACTACAAAGGTTTATGCCACTGCACAAGGGTGGGCTACCCATAGATCCAATGGACTATCAGCAGTGTCAGTGGTATAAGGGTTGCTTTGATGTAGAAGGTTATGTGTTCTATTCCCACACCAAGAAGACTGACTAATGTCACTGCAATGCAGTATATGCAGTATAAGGTGGATGATGCACTCTTGTGTGTGTCTTCCTTCAGATGACACACTAAACTGAGACCCCATCTGTTTGAGTTGGTAACAGCTCAGGTGGATGCAAAAAATCCCCAAACAACCATCATAAATAGTAGGGTTTCTTTATTTTTTTACAAAAGAACTCTCATTTACAACATATTTACAAATGTACAAATATATAGATATCCAAATCTATTTACACATATTCTTAATTTTCTTTACAATCATATTAATTTTTCATCCCTATTAGATCCCTACTAGATCCCTACTCCTTGTCTCATAACCACCATCTGATTTCAATTAATATTGTTGTCAAAATCTATTTACCATTAAACACTTTAATTTATATTTTCATTCCAAATAATGACTTTTTAATCTATTCTTTTAATATATTCATTTACTTCTGTTCTTATAATAGCCATATTTTATCCACTTCTTTTACATCTTTGAAAAAATCGTCTTTACATAGTTTCCCCATAATTTTTTTCCTATTTTACATTTCAGAAACACGTCTATAGTTTCTTCTTCATGACAAGTTAAACATATTCAACCACTTTTCTTCTTTTATGACATATTACCTTTCATTGACAATTTATCTAAAACCAGTCTACAAACAAAAAAAGAAATCTTGACATTCTATTTTCTGTTTATACCATTTCCTTCTTATTTTTATAGCTTTAATTTTTTTACCTTTTAGATTTTTCCATTTTTTACATAGTAATGTTTTATTGTTATAGTCTTATACCATGCTCTTGTAACCTTTACTGTATCATCAGTTTTTATTTTCCACAAAGATACTGTTTTATTGGTAACATTTTATTTCTTCAATTATACACTTTTTTTCTCTTTTACTCTTTTTTTACCATACCCCAAAATTTATCATACTCATATTTATACAACTTTGCTACTAATCTCTCATATTTTTCTTTTATCCACTTTAACACATTGTACACATTTAATAAAGCAGCATATACCACTGTGTTAATTAATGCTATACCTTCTTCCTCTTTATTTATGTACAAAACTCCAATTTTTTACTGAGCTTATTCTAGAACCCCAAATAAATGAAAAAAAATATCTGCAATTATTCCTTTCAAAATAATGTTGGCAACATAAATACACTTAAGTATGCTATTTTCCCATCAATACTGAATTTATCAAAAACAGTTTTTTTAATATATGATAATTTATATGTTCTCTAGAAAAGATAGATTTGTTTTGTTTCTTCTATTGTTTTTTCTAATGGAATTCTAATTACATTTATATTCCCAAATTTTATACCTAACACAGAAATTGCATTCATTGTAAAATATATACCCTTGATCTTTACTAAATCACCTAAACCCTTACTTTTCTCTTTATTTAAAACTATCCCTTTCATCTCTAGATGCTGATTTGTGCAAATTATTACTTCCTTTAACATTTTGTTTTTACTATTATTATAATGTCATCTGCACATGTTAACAGAACTGGAATTCTTAACCCTTCAGGGGTTATATACCACACCTCATTCATTTTGTAATTTATTTAATATACTATCACATTTGTAACTAATGTAAACAGTATACAACTCAATGGAAGCCCCTGTCTTACACAATTCTTCATGTGTACCTCTTGGCTTAACCAGACATTTAAAAGTCTTTTTACTTTATTATTACTGTATGATATCATATATAAATTCCCAACTTTCTCACTTATATTCTTTTATTATTACCTATAAGATTTCATGTCCATTTGTGTCAAATGCCTTATTAAGATCTATTATGATGATTTTTACTTTTTTCTGATCATAATATCATCCACAATTTCTCTAACTATCATTAATAATTCTTAACAACTTTTCCCCTTTATACTATATATGCTATGTTCCATAATATTTTCCATTTTTAGTTTTAAATCTGTTTTATATGATTTTCATAAAGTTCTTATAATCATTATTATTAAATATTATCACTCTCCAGTTTTTTAATTATTCTCTTTATCTGTTGACTTTTTGACTTTCCATTTTTGTTTTTCACTAGCTTATTTTTTTCTTTAAACATTTCTTGAACATATTATACTATACTATTTATAATCCTTTCATGAGTTCTTTCTATTTCTCCTTTTACGTTTTTTTATTCTCTCATTGCACTATCAACTTCCTTTACTAACCTGCTTAAGTGACTCAATACTGCTTTCCTTTTTCATTGTAAAAATATATTTGCTTACATAACAACTCTTGTACTTTTTCTTGATTTCTTTCATGTAATTATTTACCATTGCCAAAGTACTTTCCATCATTATGCTCTAAAATATTCCAATGCATTGTTATATGTTCTGTTACATTTTTCTTTCTCTACTTTTTCACATCATATTGCCATTGTAAAAACATTTTTTATGTTTTTCCATAAATATTATCCATCATTCAGTCCAACTTTTATAAAACAATCTTATGCTAATATGACCTTTCCATAACTGTATTAGTAATCTCTTTCCTTCTCCGTTCCATGCTTTCTCATTATCATTTTTATTCCTTTACCTATTTTATATTTTCCTTGTTTTCCTTTATCTCCTGCAATATTGCATGATGATGAAAAAATCCTATTTCAACTACCTCCCCTTCTCCTATAACTAAACCTTCTGATACTATAAAATAATCTGTTTCAGTTCTATACATACCCCTTTTGTAAGTTTTAACTTCCACATCTTATAACTTCTAAACTTTTTCTTTTATCATTTCCTTACTTTTTATGCTTGCCTCTTCAATCACAATTAATGTTTTTTGTTATAATATTTATATTTAAGACTACATAGTCTAAAATCTGATAAAAATCCCTTTATTTACAATTAGTAGAAGCATACAATAGTATAATGCTATGTACCTGTTCTTTCCATTTTAAATGTACGATGGTTAATCTTCCCATTTTTGTTAAAAGCACAGTGAAGACAGTGAAGAGTAATGTTTGGATTAAATATATTAAGTTTCGCTGAGGTATGGTATGCATCATTATTGATTATTAATTGTGTGTAGATAATATTTTTAAATGGGGTAAGATGAGTGTGTTCAATGGCTGACTTTTTTTTGTGATCTGTAAGATAATTATTTAGTTTGTCCAAATAATTAGAGTATAGCAAGGATGCTTGGTACTTAATTGAAGTAACAAACTTCTAAGCATTTGAGACCATCTTTTTTACATAATAGGGTTTTAAGCAGTGTCAAGTATAGATTGGCATTTGATAAATTGAGGCTAAGTGACAATGATAGGGTAGATAAAAGCTCTCTGATTTGTCTTAATATAATGATATATTTCTTATTCAGGTTAAGATCTTGTCTAATTTGTTCAAAGGAAACATTTTTATACTTTAAAATATCCTGTTCATTACAGTATTTAATAAGTGGATAGTTATCTATGTTCAACATATTATTGTTAAGCATAACATTTGGGTTTAAATAAATAGGTTGTAGTAAAAAAAAAATGTTTCTAGGTTTAGTGACCTTAGGAGATCTTGACGTATTTTAAATTTGTAGATTAGTGAAGGATGCAATTTTAGTTTCCCAGTCTTTCCTGACATAATAAAAGGAAGAGCTTTGGGGTTGAGTCCAGAGATTTTAGTATGTTGATAGCATATTCTAACCTAGGTGGGAGACCAGTTCTCACTATTTGGATTATAATTCACGATTTGTAACAATCTGCTAGAGCACATTATATTATAATATAATTGAAAATCAGGCAAACTGAGCCCCTCTTTCTCTTTTGGATATATGAGTTTCATATATTTAATTCTTGTCGATTTGGGTTACCAAAGGGATTTTGATAGTTCTGTGCTAATTTTATTAAAGAATTTTTTAGGAATGATTATATCAACTGCATTAAAATGATTACGTATTTTTGGCAGAATGTTCATTTTAATTATTGCAGTCTTAGATAAAAGTGATAATTTCATTTGTCTCCATCTATAAGTATCTTGCAAAATGTTATTCCATGCTTTATCTAAGTTATTGTACTTTTCTGGAGCTGTTGTTATCATCGAATATTACTCCTAAATACTTAAAGAAGTATTCTATTTTAATGTCAAATTCTGGGAAGTAGTTTACTTTGTGATAGAGAGGGTTTAATGAGAAGATGAGAGACGTGGATTATTTTATTTCATAATTGGAATTTTTTTAAAACTTATCAATTGAAGATAAAACTTTGTTCAGATCAGAGTTTGGTAATTCAAAGTAGATAATTAAGTCATCAGCAAAGGTGAATAGTGTTACTCTAGTATTTACAATTTTAGGGATACAGTGAAAAGATTTTTGTGATATATATATCTATAAGAAAAGTGGTTCAATATACAGGTTAAAAAGATAGGGTGACAGGAGGCAATCTTGCCTAGTACCATTAAGTATTCTAATGGGGTTTGATGTGAGTTTGTTTACATAGAAAGACATATAAGAGCTATTGTATATCAATTTGATCATATCAATGAATTACTTTGGAATATTGTAATATTAGTAACCCAAACGAAGACTTGAAACAATACTGAAAGCAGCCACAAATCACTAAACTTGCTATAAGCAGTCAAAAAATGTAAAATCAAAGTGTGCAAAAACACAGCTTTATTTTTAGCACTTTAGTCAGAATATAACAAAGACTTCTTCAGAAGAAGTCTTTGCTGTATTTTGATGAAAGCGCTAAAAATAAAGCTGTGTTTTTGCACACTTTGATTTTACATTTTTTGAGTGCTTATAGCAAGTTTGGTGATTCGTGGCTGCTATCAATACTGTAATGTTATTTCATTGTAAATAAAAATTTTAAGTTTATTCTATCAAAACTTTACATGCATCTAAGATCAGGATGTATCTTGGGTGTCTTTCATGTTTAATAAGCTGAATTACTGAATCCAGTGTTAAGATGTTGTCCTACACCTGTTTATTGTTCATAAATCCAAGTTGTTCAGATGATAGAATTTTAGTCAGTACTTTCTTTAGTCTTTTTGTCAATAAAGAGGACATCATTTTTATATCAACATTAATTAAAGAAATAGGTCTGTAGTTGAGTGGGTTGTGTTTATTTTTTGGATGGAGATTGTTTTTGAATGCTTAAGATATAGATCAATAACACCATTTAATCTTATATAGTTGAAAATGGATGAAATACTCTGGGCAAAGGTTTTGTAAAACTCCACAGTATAGCTGTCAGGCCAGGGGCTTTGCCTAGTTTAAGATCCTCTATAATATCCAAAATTTCCTGCTGTGTAAATGGAGATTCTAGATAATTCTTCACATTCACAGGTTGAAGGGCACTTTTTGGGTAGGTCATACACTTTTTTATAGATATTTTCAAAAGTATTTAAGATTTATGTGTCTGTATGCACTGCTTGACCATCATAATGAAATGTTCTTATCTTAAATTGAGTGTATCTAGCATTAATTATTCTTGCTAAAACTTCTGAGGGAGTTGATGCCCACTCAGAATATTTAGTGAAGAAATTCTATTCATGTAAAGTATAGTATTGATGGCATATTTGGAATAATTCTTTAATCTACCTCATCTGAAACTGCATTGGAGATAACTGTCAGTCATCTAACAAAAGACAATTATATTTAACTTTCAGATAGCAACTCTCCACTTGCTGCTCCACTTGCTGCTGGGTCTGTCATCCCAATGGAAAGTAAGAGTGAGTACAAAGAAAGTGAAAAAGTTATCAATTTAAGAAGAAACTATATTGAAATAGATGAGATGAATACCCAAATCACTAAAGCCAAACTATTGGTTATTGCTCCTCCTGAAAAAGACGCAGCAACTAAAAGACAATGAATGTCCAAGCAGCAGGATAATTCAAAGACAACTACCAAATCTAAACCTGACCAACCACTTTAATGTGGAATATCTAAAAATGGCCTTACCACCCTTACAAACTGCTGTAAATAACTTCTCAGAACAGCGTTCTGGTTTCAGGAGTAAATTAAATCAGATCGACATAAGACTTGACCAAACTGAAGCAAATACACAAGAAAATTAGATTCAAATTTAAAAACTACAGAAAGAAATAGACTCTAAAAATGATGTGATTACTGAAATCCAGCAAAAACTAATCAACCTTGAAGCTAGAAATAGGTAGAATATAGAATATAGAATATAGAATAGCTAGAATATCTTAGTGAGAGGAGTTCCCAAAAAGTATGAGTAACAACAATTAAGCAACACTCTCAGTCAGATTTTTGGCTGTCTTTTGCAAAATGACCCAGCTGCTTCACAAATCACCATCGAGAGGGCACACCAAGCACTTTGAAGTAATGAAGACCTTTCGCAACCCCAGAAAATATATGTTAAGCTCCTAAACTTCCAAGTTGTGCAAAAAATGTTAACTTCAGCCAAAAATAAAAGATTTATAATGTGGAACAGACATAAGGTTAATTTTGCACAAGATCTCCATTGCAAATTAATTAAAAAGACAACTTGTCTCCCCTTTCTGCACCTGCCTGCTAAATTGTAAAATAAAGTTTCAAATGAAATACCCAAATATCTTGCTGTTTCAATTCAAAGATTAAAACTACACTGTTGACTCACCTAAGGAAGCAAAGGCAGCATTCCTAAAAGCCCAAAGATCTAAGTTTGTGACTGTGTTGCTTAAAGTACTAAATTTGTTGTCATCATTGTCATCTTAAAAATCTAGTTTGATATCCTGAAACAATTTCATTTGCAAATGCTCAAACCACCAGAAGCACTGTTACTATTCCTCATTTGGGAAGAGGTACAGTACTGCAAGCGTTGTTGTAATGGTTTGTCTTGATGAAACTTCTTCCTGTTTGTCTCTTAAAGGGACAACACACTCCTGTAGTTCTGAGCAATGGCCCTAACTAACAATCGCATCCCCGCCATCTTATCACAAATTCTGAAAACTACCAAAGGGAGTTTCTTCATACATGGGACCTTCTACACTTATCAAGCCATTTAAAAAATAAGATGAATCCTCTTTATTTGTGATAGAACATACTTTGTAGTCCAATCTGCTTCATTAACAATAGAACATACTTATGGTAATCTCATGCAATATTTGTCACTGATTTAATTTCTTTAGTTAATATCTGGCACATACAATTTAAAGTTTCTTAAGACTAGATATGGCTAAATCTACCCTTCTCTGAGGTATTTGGCAGCAGAGACTGTATCAAATGCAATGGTCTCCTGGCATAACTAAAGACAATTAAGACTTTTAACGGGAAGCTACTTGTCTGCAAGATGGGTTTTGCTACATCGCAATTAATTGTATCCAGAGTGCCATAACCTAAATTAAACTGGATGATATGGCTGTAAAGATCACAATGCATACTTAAATTGTAAACTTAACTCTCCAGACCTTTTATAGACAATAAACCTTAAAGAAGAAAATAAAAGACAATGGGAATGAAAAAAAGGGAGGATGGAGAGAGAAGAAAGGAAGGAGACAGAAAAAGAAGGAGGGGAAGGGGGAGAAAAATAAAAAAAGGAACCAGTAAAGGATGTTATTTTTTCCCCTAAGCTTTATGATAATTTCAGAAAACATGGTACAAATGTTATGTTTAAAAAAGAACGTGTTTCTAGCTTGAATTTATTATGATAAAAAATGAAACTAGTAAATGTAGTTAGTGATCTACACACTTGTTTTCTTTCTATTCAGAAGGGTGAGGAAAAGTTCATGTGGTTCTGTACACACAACGCTGTTTAAGAATTTATCCAAGGGGCATTGCCTTGTCTCCTTTTTATTTTTTCTTCCTCTTCCTGCTTAAAATTGTTGTAAATACTTTGGCATTATCATCCTTATGGGAGCTGCCGAGATAATGGTGATCTGCTATAGGATGGCAGATTTTGGAATACTGCTTTATTTGTATAATATTTTTTCAAAATATGTACAAATACTATTGGTGTGGGGTTTAATAGTTAATAATCTCTTTGTGTTTGTAAATATCCTAAGCTACCGTATCATTTCAGTCTACTCTCTTTCAGATAAAAGAGTTAGGTGGCTAGGCACTAGAGAGGATCTGAAAGGAAGTGCTACACTCTCAAAAGAAATTCTTACCAGTACACTAAGTCATATACAACTCTATAAAGAGAAAAGCATTAATACCTGCTCAAAAGGAAGATGCTAAAAAGGCAAAGAAAATATGTGGGAAATTGACTGTTGGAATGTGAATGGTCTATAGAATAAGGAAAAGAAAAAGCTATTCATGCATCTTGCATTTAAATCTGAAGCTAGTGTATTATTTCTCCAGGAAACACACATGCTTAAAAGTGAATGGGGAAAAGATGAAGATAAAAAAATGGATAAAGTCAATAATCACTTTGGGTATTAACTCTAATTCCAAAGGGATTGCAATTATAGTTAAAAAAACATTCCAAGGACAAATTACTACTCAGACGTCAGAAGATATTGGTAGATGGTGTCTTTTTGTATATCATAACCCAAATTTCTAAAGACCTATCCTATTTTTGAACACTTATGGCCCATGTGTCAAACAACAAGACTATCTTTGAAATATACAATTTACTAAATGAATTCCCTGATCACTACTTTATACTGGGGGGGGGTGATTGAAATGCTGTAATTGATCCAATATCTGATAGAACAGGTACAGGTAATTTACATTCTCACCAAGCATCTAAGGCACTGACTGAGTTAATGTCTGACTTTAACCTTGTAGATCCTTTTTCTCTAAATGGAAATTCTTTACCCAAGGACAAATATACGTATTATTCAAAAGGCTGCAAATCTTGGTCTAGAATCAACTTTTTCCTAATCTCAGAATTTTTCTTAAGGGGAAAGATTACATACTTATCAGAACCAAGGTTTGTTTTAGACTACTCCAAAATTACATTAAAACTTCCTGGCAAAAAAAAAAAAAAAAAGAAAATATGAATACTTTGGGTTAGAATTGGTCCTACACTCAAATCTGCTACATAAAGGGGATATAATTCAAGAGATATCTTATATTTTACAAGAACTTAATAATGACCTAAGCAATGTTAGCATCCCATATGATATCCAATGGGCAGCTTGTAAAGCCAGGTTAAGAGGAATCTTAATTCAAAAAGCATCATACTATAAAAAAATCTAAAGAGAAAGAAACTAAATTAATTGATGAAATAAACAAACTAGAAAAAAAGTAAGTCACCAAAAAACTTGAAATTAGATTCACAACTGCATACCTTACTAATTCTTAATAATTATATAATATTTACGTTTAGAGAACGCACTCTAAAATTTTCCCTTTTCCTTAGATTCATTGTTTCATAAGTTCATAGATAATTGCTAGGCTAGCATTCTTAAATAGGCCATTCTAAGCTCAGCCACTTTCCCTCCAAAAGATAAGAATCAAACACTGTACTTTGTCTGTGAATCAAATACGTTAACCATTATACCAGCCTTTAATCATTAGCTGTATACATTCTTTTTCATCCATTTACTTTCCTTTTTCTTTTTTACCTATCCTTTTTGATTTTCTTTTTCTGTCTTTTACACTTTTACCAGTAGAATTCTTTTTTTTGTTTGTTTACCACCCACAATCTATGTCCTCTTCGTTACTTTTTTCAAAACCTTCTATGTCCTTTTTTATTATTTTTATATCAAAATTTTCTTCTATTTCTACAACTTCTAAAATCTCTTTGTTCATTTTCTTCTCTTTTTTTTCTTATTTTTCATTACTCTTAATTTCATTTTTATATTCTATCCATAAATATCCAATTGTTTACACTTTTAACATTTCAATCCACATTTTCATCATGTTCCATTTGCCCACAAATATAATATAATTTTCTTTTGTCATAGTTACTTATCAAATGTCCTTTTTTTCCAAAAAAACAAGTTGTCCCCAGTATTTTATGACACCTCTATTCCCCTCCAAATTTACCATCCTTGGTATATGTATAATTTTTGTCTTTAAATATAATATTACAGTCCCAGCCACCAGTCTATAAACCTCTTTTGTCATAAACATTTGCAATGTCCAGTATTTCTTTATATAAAGCATTCAAATGTCCTTTCAAAGTCTCTCTTTCCATCTCTGCTCGAATTTGTACATGAAAAAATGTGTTTATCAAATAAAGATTCAATGGTTTAAAGTCTTTCTTTTTTTCATATTCTCCAAGAAAATTTTCCATTGAAAACTGTCTGAAATATAATGTCACAAAATGCTTATTTGTTAATAAGAAAAAATGCTCTTACCTCATGTGCTTTTACACCCAAAGAACCTATTAAATTGCCCAACACTTCTTACCTGTTCATTTCTTTGTCTTGTTTGCTTTTTATTCTTACCACATACTTCTCTTTTTCATTTCCTTCTGTCTTCTTTTCTGCTACCTCCCTTCTGTCTTCTTTTACTTTCTCTACCTATGTTCTCAATTCCACCTCACCACTATTCTTCAGGATTGCCTCTGCATCCTCCTTTTGTATTTTCTCCATAATGTCCCCACAAGGAAATATCTCCTTCATTTTCGGGCTCACTCTGCATCACCATTTCTTTAAGTAAATCTTCCCACAATCCTTCTGACTAGAGAGTTGAAATAATATATCCATCATTTGCTATTGATCTACATCAAACAAATTTCTTTGAAACATCTCCTCAGAATCCTGCACACATTTTCCTGTCTCAATATTGCTTTTTCCTCCATTTCTCTCACCATTCCATTATCTCCTTCTCTCTCCATCTGCTTCCCTATTTCTCTAGGCTGCCTCTGTGGCTGGAATGAAAATAGGAAGTGCTCCTGCAAAAGGGGTCCTACTCACAACAAAAACAATAAGAAGGGGAAGTTTCCTGATGTCCTGGCAAAATTTTCCCTAGGGGTATAAATACCAGCTTGGGTCTGCCCTTGAAAAGGGGCTGCTAGCATAGTGAGATTAACCCTTTCAACAAAGGATAAATAAACAAAATAAAATAAAATTGGCTATTCCAATATATAAAGCCATGTAAAGAATAATCGTAGATATGCTAAATGATGACATAGGAAACCTACTGACACTATATCCAGCTCATTTTGGCTCTGTGAAGGGCAGGATATGCCTACTCAGCCTAGTGGACTTCTTCAAGAAGGTCACCAATGGAATGGGTGAAGGCAAGATGATACACACTGCTACCTCATTCTGGTCAAAGCATTCAATACAATACCACACTCAGGCATTGTAAACACTCTTACTGAATTAGGTACTAACCTTTATAGCACACACTGGATAGCCAACTGGCTCACAAACAGGACCCAAGAAGTTAACTCATTCACTACACTGGAGCTCAGGAAGTTTGCATTGTAACTTCTAATGGGTGAAGCCTACGCCTTTTGACAAGAATCAAATTATGTCCTTAGGAACTGCGGTGGTGGTGCTGTGGTAGCATTGTCACCTCACAGATAGACATTGTCTTGTTCAATTCTCAGCTAGAGCGTCTTCTGTATGGAGACATGCGTGAATGGGCGTACCTTCGTTGAAGGGTGTGCGTCAGGGCTGGCAACTCGGCACATAAAAATCTACTGCCAATCATTAGCGGACCACAGTTCCACTGTGGCGACCCCTAACCAGGAAAAGCTGAAAGGCACAACAACAACACTTCAAACAAATTTTCATATCTTTGGAATCATAGGGGTTATAAAAGAAGTATAAATGGCAAACTCTTCATCACATACTATCTTATAATGATAGTATTCTTTTGGTTCTAGGTCTTAAACCAAAATGTATAAGTCACAGTAAACACAATCCCCGGGATTCATGAAGCATGTGCCAGGCGCAGGCGTAGTGTAGGTGGTATAATGCCAAATATGGCCGCTGAGCGATTCAGGTACAATCCAAATCCACGTGCACTACCGGTGTACGCCAGAACTGCGCAGCCCTTGGCTTAGGTATGCTAATCACCCCATGTGCAGTGTTGCACCATGCAAATGAAGGCATATAGTGATTCATGAAGTGGTGCAGGAGTAGTGTAAGCCCACAGAAATGTAAACCAAAAAACACGGTTTACATTTTCCCAAACAGAACATCGGAGCTATGGAAGCAGACCAGACTCATGTATTACAAAGTTAACATATGCCAATGGCTAAATACATAGCCAATGGCATAAGAAAAGATGCACAACACCTAAAAAACAACATTTAATGTCATGTCCACAGTAATGCACAGTACAACCACAGGGCATGGGTGCGCAAACTGGAACACAAAGAAAATATATACAAATGTCATAAAATCGCAATGTAATACGAATTAGGATTTCACCATAATACGCAATGGTATGCATGGCACACCACAACCAAGGTGCAAGGGTTGCTAAGGGTCTGCGACAGTGTTTGGGGCAGTAACTACGAATTAGTAGTCAATGCCATGCAAATGATGCAGGTAATACTGAATTGCAAACGTCCCACCGGATAAAGGATGTACCATACGGTGCAGCGCTATAACACCGAGGAGTGGCTCAGAGGTGATACATGACATCAGCAGAGGGATGTGCTACCATAGCTGTAAGCACATTGGAGACATGCAAATCTGGCCTGGCCATTTCTAAGCAAAGCTGCAGGACAGAGGTGGGGAGGTAGGTATAGAATCGTTTAGCTGAGAGCACATATGGTGCCCAAAAGCGCATGTGTACGGGGATGAAAACATGCCCAAAACCCGGTATGCGGATGCACGCGCCACGAACAATAGCATGAACAGGAAGGTCAGGGGAAGAAAAGAAGGAAATGTCGCAATAGGGTAATTGGAGTACAACTGAGCAATTAACACCTATCAACTTACGGCGGCCAATCGACGGCAGCTGACAAGTCTACTTGCAGAAACCTACAAAACAGGATAGGGGAGTCACTGGATTGCAAAGAAAGGAGGGGAGGCATTGGATTGCAAAGATAGGAGAACTGTCATAGTAGAGCAAAGTAAACCTACAGTAGACCGGCAATAAAACACATTACGCAAGATAAGCCAGGTCTAGGAAAGTACAAATGAAAGCAGGCTGCTGGATGTATGCCAGAAAATGGTAGAAGAAATGTGCAGAAATGTAAAAGGAAGGGCAAGAGGTAATCCATGGCAGCCAAATGTAATTCAACACCAAAGGCACCACAATAGTAGTTCCTGTAGTAAAACACATAAGATACCATGTAGCTACGATTGTACATACACACCCTATGACATCATCGGTGTTCACAGCACAATAGTATAAAGTGTGAAAGCACCCTACACACACCTGTGTATTCCCAAACACTGCACCATAGGTGTAAACACATGGGGAACTTTTAAAATGTACATGTTGGGAGCTGCCATAGCTGTGATTCATCACCATGTGTTAGAGACTGACAGTGTGTGGAGGATGAAGACAACAACCACCACAGGTCCCGGAGGAGGAGAAGAGTGTTCAGACCAAGGGTAGCCTACCAGGGTCTACATGATCTGGAGATAGTAGAGCGTTACAGGGTGGACAGGGACATCTTACAGCAAATAGTAGAGCTGTGCCGGCCATGCCTGAGAACCAGAAACAACAGCGGGGAACCCATCCCAGTGGACATGAAGGTATATGTAAGCTTGTGAATACTAGCCACAGGTACCTTTCAAAGGCCAACTGGAGATATAATGGGGATCTCACAGGCATCAGCATCCAGGGTACTACACCAGTTCCTGGATGCCATGTTACCACATGTCAATGAGCATATATACTTCCCCCGAACTCAGGAGGAGTTCGCCAGCAATATGCATCACTTCCACCATGTGGCACACTACCTGGAGGTACTGGGTGTTATAGACTGCATGCACATACATATCAAGTCTCCACCCAGTGAGCATGGTAGGCGCTACATAAACCGCAAGGGATTCCACTCGATCAACTGCCAGGTCGTGTGCAATGCCCAGGGCATTATCATGGATGTGTGTGCTGGCAGCCCTGGAAGCTAGCATGACTCCCATATCTGGCATGCCTCACAGCTGTATCAGGTATTTGTCAGGGGGGGCATCCCACCTGGCCACCTTGTGGGGGATGCTGGCTATGCATTGGAGCCGTGGATGATGACTCCCATCAGAAATGCACACACACCCATGCAAGAATGCCATAATGAGGCACACACACAAACCAGAATCATCATAGAGCGTGTGTTTGGGATGCTGAAATCATGGTTCTATTGCCTGGACACATCTGGTGGAGCTTTGCAGTACTCTCCAGGTACGTGTGCCCACATATTCATAGTATGTGCCATGCTACATAATATGATCCTGCGGAAACAGCTGCAGCAGGGGCAAAATGGTGAAGGCCCTCATAGCCCCACCGCAATTGCCAAGGCCATCACAGGCACAGAGGGATTCAGACCACGAACACACTGTGCTAGCCCCAGTAGGCAGACGGAGGCATGCCCAATATGCCTACGCCTTGGCAAAGAGGGAACGTATAGCACATACTCTGACTGTGTAGGCCCCTACGGACTAACACACCTCTCCACCTGCACACACGGCACACACACACGACCACCTGTAAATTGCAATGAATAGGTGGCCCACTGTGTGAATCCTACATAGGCAGCCCTCAAACATTGTACACACAACAGCTATTGGAACAAGGAATGTCAACACCTGAACAGTACATGCGCCTATCAGCATATGTTGGTGCTGTGTGTATAGGTTCCCAGGTACATCGGTAGGTACACGCCCGATTGTCAGAGGCCAAACACCAAATGAGGCAAACAGTGTCTGCTGTCACCACAACATCGAGTAACCAACCGTCGCTTAGTGGAGCAGAAGCAATCGCTGGATCACATGTGAGTAAGCACTGTTCTGCACACACTCTGCACGGATTCCCTGCTGCATTAATGAGGGGTCCACATAATGTAATCATGGATGTTGTGTCATGGCATGGGGTGTACGCATGAAAGGTATTCGTCACCCCAGCATGCTCCACCTACGGTCGTTTGAAGGTGAAGCACATTATCGTTTGTGGCTCACTGTGATATACATACCCAATGCCGGAGCACATCCAGTAAACATCACATGGACATTCCATTAACTGGACTCATCCATATGTAAACTAACTGAGTTACCCATGTGAGTGCAGTATGGAATAACAGCCATAGTATACTCCACACACAAAACGCCATAACACATGTACAAATCCCAGATGGCCAAGTGGTAAATGCAGTGACCGCCGTGCATGTTCCTGGTCCCACATCCTGCAAGGGATGTAATGTAATCCCGAAGGTACGAATAAAGCATGTCAGATGCAGGTCATCAGATCATGTTTAGCACACTTTAGCGGGAATATGAGTTGCCCACTGCTGGTAAGCGTAGTTTAAAAATTACTATACAGATATGCGTGAAACAGGGCTAAGCTTCTCCGAATATGGTGCAGATCATGGTCAATGATGTCCAGAACAGGTGAAACCAGCATTATTCACCCCTGTACTAATAGCACCTGCTCTGGAGGGTAAAACGACCACGGCCAGGAGTAGAAGACGCAATCATGTATACAATCACCTAACACCATGGTAGCCAAGATGTACCTACGGCAGGTGTGTAATGTGACAGGTACGGACACAAACATGCAGAGTCCAGGAAACAGTATACACCGACAAGTACACAATGAAAGGTGTAGCTTGCCTGTCACTTTCCCTGTCAGAGATATCTATATATATATATATATATATATATATATATATATATATATATATATAGATATATATACACATACATATACATATAATACAGATAGAAAGGGCGATAGAGAGACATATGTTGATATATACGGATTCACCGATATTTGCAAATATATAAATAGGTCAATGACATTCATAAAACCTTGGAGGTACAAATAAATAGGATACTGCCAACTATGGAATGTGTCACATACCGACATGCGTAACCCCAAGGCTGAAAGACTGAAAGAAAACAGTACCAGAACAGTAGAACCGTAAGTAATATTATCATGGTAGGAAGGGACATTTAGTTATCGCTGCCAGTGTTGCGGTCCACGTAGGTACTGTGTTCGAATGAGTTTGTGATTGCCGTAATCTGTGTATGTGTGTGGAGAGTGCCGTGTGCATGTCCGTGTGACTGTAATGTGTGATTGTGTGTCCGCATCGTGTGTCTGTTAGTGCCAACTCAGAGGTAGATCATTACGGTAGGTGTGGGTACAGCTAGCAGTATGCATACGGTTACCACCTGTCCCACATTAGGAGGGACAGCCCCTCCCTGGGCAGTTGTGTCCTGACATTAAACATTACAAAGGGCAACTGCCCAAGATTGTAGGACATTATTATGTCCCATATAATATGTAATAGTTGCATTAAATAGTTATGCCTGTATGTAGGATATGTAAATGTTACATGCAATATGATAAGTAGCCAAAGTCCCACAACAATAAGTATGTATTGAGGATAAAAGTATGTTCTATCCTGTGTACTGACTGTGGGTATGTGTCGGCCTGTAAACACCGATGTGTGTCCCGCAAGTGTCCCACAATGGCCATTTGAAAAGGTGGCAACCCATGCCAAAGAGGTTCTGTTACCAACACAACTGCAATGACTGCAAATATCTGGGACAGAAATACATGGGATAGCTGTCTTTTAGAAATATCCCTTTACATATCGCTGTAATTCCGGAGGTATGAAAGCATCAACCTGACCTGCATACTATATACAAACCAATTAACAATGGCCCAATGTATAATTCCGTAATATAATTCTAACTGATAGCTCTTTAATTAAGATTAGGGAAGGAGCCCACACACACACACACACACACACACATATATATATATATATATATATATATATATATATATATATATATATATATATATATACATATATATATATATATATATATATATATATATATATATATATATATATGGAATATGTAGAAATGCAAGCCCCACAAACCTGTATATGCTACGTACACCCACCTACATGCCCCACACTAGAAACTATAGCAATACAGACTGTAATTGCAGCACAAACATCCAGTCAGTCAATTACATCTGCAGAAGCGTTAACATACCTTGTGAGAGACACTTTTAAAGGCGCCATGCAAAATCGTAGCTGTTGTATAATGGAACAAACGGCAATGTTACAGGTTTTGTTTGCAATAGTCCCTTATCAGACGGTTGGGATGACAGGTACATTCACATGTAGAACCACATACTCTAGCCATCACACACAATCCACGGGGGACATGAATCCAAACTATACGTGTTTCTACACATAGCAGTTGAAATTACACACAACAAAACACAATACAGGCCGTCTCCTCGAAGGTAGGGCAAATGGGCAACGCCCAAGTGGAGAATTCAGTTATACCCCACTGTTGCCACATAATTGGTGAATGGAGTAGCTGCACAGCTGATGTGCAAGTAATAAGTCACTCAGGGACACCAATTGGCGGCAGGAAACCACATGTTACAGGTATCAATGTATATAAGGATGACTTGCCAGACATTCAAACCGTATGCTCATAACATAGAACTGTTTAAACAGTGTAAGAGAGATAGATACGAAAGTCCGAAATGATAACAAGGTATGTAGAACACTCGGTATGTAAGTGTATGTATACCATGTTTTGTATTAATTATGTTAGTGTATGTATAACCTGTTTTGTATTAATTAAAAGTGTCCGCAATGCATAAAGTGGGAAAAGGTATTCATGTAGTGATGTCTTGCTGAGCATACTAACGCTTGTAGAAATTGTGCGTCCTGCAGTGGGTCACAAGGTAAACATCACAGACCCCACAAGGGATGCGACATGAGGGCTTTAAACACAACAATTCCATACCAACCGCCGTCAGTGGTAGGGTATGTCCAACAAGTACGTGCCATAGCAGGGGATAGTATATGTTGATATACTGTCACAGTAGGTATGTGTACGGGCATATAACGACAATGGCATGTTTAAGGTGGTCCCACTGTGCAAGTATGCTTTGCATTATGGGATACTATGTAAAATATGTGTAATGTATAGTATTGTAGGTAGATATGTCAGATATGCTACACAGCATAACAGGCATATCATGCATACTAAAGGTATCGTCTATTGGCATGTACAATGTACAATAACAGGATACATATGGCTTGTAGTCACGGGACATTGTAATAGCATGATAGCTAATCTAAATGGAAGGGCTACTCAATTAACCATGCACAAAGGACAAGTAATAGCTTCACAGGTTCATAGTGGGGTACCATGCAGTCTGGCAAGTCTATGTGTAAGTACAACTACAGTGTTCACACCAGCGGCACCTCTCTAGGGTATTGTCCTGTGAAGAGCAGAGCCATGTGTTACCTGCACCTCTGCACAGTACAGCCACTGCAGTGATCCCTGGGGTACATGTGTCTCCCATCCACCAAGTGAGGTATCACATGAACAGTGCTACTGAGTGTCCCTTTGTGATGTACATAGGAATCATGTTCCAAAGCATGGTGAGTGTCCGGTTTGGGAATGTAACCCTCAAGCATATCCCACTCATCATTGCGTGTGTGCACATATCCATGAGCATGTTGCTCACAGTGTCTTTTGCTTATGTCGCGTATGTGGAGTATATCCATTAATATTGTTGTGGACATGGGCCCTCTCTTTTCAGCAGAGGTCACCCCTGAGTATGTAGTATGCAAATGTGTACAGACGTGGTATCCGTAGTGCAGCCGCATACTTTAACCGTCGGAGCTCAATAAACGTCATGGCGTGTTAATGTTGTGGTATGTAAAGCCGTAGCTGTTGTGTAAGGTACACCCTAAATGGGGTGTTGTACCCTGAATGTGTGTATACGTCTGGAGTTCAGAGGTACAATGGGTGCCTATGTACCAGCTGCACACCCAGTACAGATAAGTGTGGCCACGTAGAAGGATATCCACGCCACAGTGGCAATATGGTTATCACAGGAGTGGGTGTGACATACGTGTGTACTATGAACACGTACAATGTGACATGTATGTAGGGGCTACCACCTATGTGATAGTCAGTGGGTGAATGGTGTAATGCAAAGGGGATGTTCATGCACCTCGTGTCATGCAGCTTGAGGCCATGATATTGATATCAGGTATCCACCACAGTGACACCCTTATGGATGGAGTCAGTATCAGCTGGTGGATCAATCATGGTGCTTTGTATGCAGTGGTCTGTAAAGCTAGGCAGGGAAAGTCCCTCTGTGCTAGCCTGTACCTCAGGGAAGTATATACCGAACATGAGGGGCCCTATGACTGAGGACTGTGGTATACCAAGTGTAACTGAAATACAGTAGGACTATGGTATGCTACCCTCATTGTGTGTGTCCTGTCCATGAGCCACTTTGCATAACCTCCTGAGACATAGGGTTCGATGTGCAGGTTGACGTGTATGTTATCAATACCAGAATGGAGAACGGTGCTGAAAGGCAATGAGAGGACAATGTAGGCTGTTTGGACCCCCGTACCATCATCAACTACCCTGGTAACTGTATGAAAGGAGTCCACCAGGTGTAAGAGCCATGCTCTGGCCCTAACAAGTCCAACCTGGGTGGCATCAAAGGACCGGAGCCCAACAATGTCTCTGTGAATGACGTCCATGATGATGTCCCCATAGCCTTGCAGAACAGTCCAGTCAGGTGTGTAGGGCAATAGTCCCACTCGTGCATTGTGGTGCCACCTGTGTGGAGTGTGATAACTGTTGCTGTGTGCCATTCAGGGGCCACAATGTCTGATACAAGGCTATTACTGAATATGGTGGCCTAGTGGGGAGACATGTCAATCAGAGGTTTGTGGACATCACAGCCTGGGATTTTGGATGGTCACATGGGGCCAGTGTCCCAGGACATATAGAGTGCAGGTTACTACTGTGTAGGTGTGACCGCAGGGACACCGCAATGTTCCTGCATGGATTGTGACCCTGTAGGGAGTGAGAGGGTGTAATGTTAGCACTGAATCCATCCGCCAGCATGTTGCCAGCATCACCTGGTTCTGTAATGTTCCTGAGAAACTGTTGTATGTGAGAGCAGATTTGGGCATTGCCATTGACTACTGACATACCACCATAATGCCTTGTGGTACACCCCAGAATGTGTCGCAGTAATGTTTACATAGCTAGTTTTGGAGTATGTGAAGAGGGATCCTGTGGCCCTACTGAGGCTGACCAGTAAGCTACCCCCCATGGGATTGTACACCACTTTGCAACAGCCTCCACCTGTTGTTTTAAATTATGTCCATGGAACTGGACCCCCAGAGTGGCATCTGTTATCTGGTGGGTACCATCATGGCTTTGTGTGGAATAGCATGATCCATGCAGTCGTGTACTTGCTAATTAAGTGCATTGAGGTATGTTTCAGCATTTGTATGTGCCTTGTCAATCTGCACGGGTGTCATGACGTTAACTACCGCTGTCATAAGATGTCTGTAGTAGGTGTTGTAGTACTTATGTACTGTGTATGCCATGAAGGGTGTGGTGCCAGGATGTGGCTAACAAGGGTGATTAGCATATGTTCAGAATCCACCAATGAGGGGATAACACCAGTCACATGTTGGTAGTTTCCATGTCAAGGATATTGTTGGTCTTGGAGGTGGTGTGTATGGGTTGATCCAGCCGAGTGGAGGTTATGAATCACGGACAGCGTTGGCCTAATGTGTCAGTACATGAGTGGCTATCCCAGTTAAGTGTGTGGTAGTGTCAGTCTCACATCAGTAGTACCTGTCTGAGCCCTACTGTCCAGTACACCAAGAAATAAGGTCTGGTAACCATGGGGTATGTTGTTGAATCCGTTGCTTGTTACAATGTGTATAGTAGTTCTGGACACAGTTAATTGCACGTGGAGCACCTCTGATGCATTGTGCTAAGTAACTAGCCAGGATGTGTTTACAACATAGTGGAATATGGGAACACCTCAGCCGTGGGTGTGCCGGTCTAGGTTATATGACCGAAAGGTGTGCTCTGCAGAGCCTAGATGCAGGTCCCAGTCACTGCAGAGATATTGAAGTGGTGCATTATAAGGAGTGCCTTGCCTGCGTGCATCAGAGATGACAATGTCAAGCATTGTGTCACATGACCTCATGCTTTGCTTGCCAGTTCCCATTCTAGTGGTGAATGTTATTGGAAACTGTGCAAGACAGGCAGTATAGAAGCAGCAAGAGCCTTACATGTGATCTGTACTCCCAGGGCTGACAGGTGCAGGTCATCTGTGCCAAAGCATCGTGCTGTTTGACTATGTCAGTCTAAGTGGACAGATACCAGATGCCTGTGGAATGACAGCAGAAGCATAGGCAACTGTTGAAGTGAAACAGTCAGTCATTGTACAGTGGTATCAGGTCCGGATGAATGCATAATGCTCCCCAGGGCTTTGCCCATTCCTGCAGGGCTACAGGATTGGTGAGCTAGTGCATGTCCTTCCACACATAATATGTGAAGTTGCATCTCAGGGCAGTCACACTAACATGAAGAATGACAGTCACATTGTACCTGGTGATGTGTGGCATGGGTGCATAGGTTATGTTGCAGAACCAGTTACCCGACAGCAAGATGTAAGCTACTATCACCTTGTCTAGCCTGCTGAGTGGAACATCAGTGTGACCGCCTGCAGTCACCTATGACAGGTGTGTTGTGTATGTTATAATACCCTATTGGCTGTATGTGATGGGCACACATGAGTCTGTGGGCTATAAGTTGTTGTTGTTGTGTTTGGTGATGGGGGCTGCCTTTGGTGCCTACACAGAGTATGGAGAGGTACTGCACAAGTTGTCCTCGTATGTGCGGCCTGTGGTGGAGATCTTGTGAGACTGTGATGAGTGGGGTGTGTTGCAAATGTTACACATCCCCACATGACTGTCAGGTGCAGTCAGGGTTGGTGACAGCATTACCCATAGCAGGGCTGCATATGTGCATCCCCCACAGGCTGTAGTGTCGTATGTTGGGAGGTGAGCATTGACTGTGTACATGAGATAATTGCTCTATTGCCACATGTACGACATATTCAGCATATAGACAGGCAATAGCACTCGTACGTGACAGTTGGACATGCCTGTATATACAACCATGTCTCACAAGATATGTGGGTTAGGTGTGTACAACAGGTGTTGTACTGTAAGCAAGCTGGAAATGTAAGGGCAGACAGTGTACCTGTGAGAAATGGTGAGGAATGGGTGCTATATTAATCAGTAGCTCATGACATGCTCACAAGTTCTGAACAAGTGTTGAGCATGAACATACAATACAGATAGGGTGTTGGATAATATCAACCCACAAGTGGTGATGACAGTCATAAGAGGTGGCACCGCACTATAACCCTGTTGAGTATGGTCTGCAAGTCCATGAACCATTATCAATGTAGATGTTAGCAGTACAGATGTACATGACAGTATGGACGTTTGACTACATATACGTTTGTATGTCACAGGAGTGTTCTACCAGTGGCCTGTTGACAGTATCAACACTACAGAAGGTGCCAGAGTGAGATGTGCATACACACCAGTGCCAGCTACAGTAAAGCAGGGTTAATGTGTTGTACTCCCCCCTCATTGTAGCCCATACCACACAGACAAATGTCAGGCATCTGTGTATGTAAGGATGTGAATGGCCATGACCTATGAGCAATAGCTGTCTCAGTGTTGTGAACAACATACAGAATGGGCTGTGTGGGTGAGGTGTGTGACATATATGCACATTCTGATGGATGATATCAGCATTGTCACCGCTAGGTGAATATCCCTGTACCCATTAACTACCACCTAGGCTGTGGTCAACATTATGGACACTGTGTAAGGAATGGTGCTGTGCAGTACACCTCCATGAGTTGGTGACATCTCCAGGCCCCTTAGGTAGTCATACGATGTACCCATGTCATGACAGGGTGCCATCCATGAGCACGGAGATCATTGGACAGGCATACACAGCACTCGGGTGACCAATATTGGATCACATATCACCTTTAAGGGGTATTGGCCATGCGTGGATGGGCGATACCAGCCTTCACAATCCTCACCTCCACCATGCAGCATGATGTCTACCTTGCATAAAGACATTTGCTACACTATCTGAATGACATACGTCATGGGCAGCCACCGTCCTACTACTAGGATCGCCACATGCTGGACAGATCCCTGTGCCATACATGTGACATACTCCCGCCATACCATGCAACCCTGTCCATTAAAGTTGCACATGTCATCCCTGTCATACATGGTGTGATGGCCACATGGTAGATGTAGTATCAACTGTCTGGATCAGTAATGTGGCACCGATGCACCTCGCGGTGGCATAATGGCTGTTGGATACAGCTAGGAAACCTTGCCCGTACATGCTATAGTTGATAACCATCCCTGCGAATGACGTCTGACTAGCCATTGTCCCATGTCTATCACATGTGCAACACAGGCGATCCATGGCAGGATGTTGAACAGCTGTACAGTGTTGTGTAGATGTACATGGCAAAACACATGCATGTAAAGGTTTCCATGCGTATGTGTGCATTGTCACTGCTCAAGTCCATTAAGGCTGTGTATGTGTTGATATGTGACATATACACAGCATCAAGGTCAACAGCATTACCGTGGACACATCCAGGCATGTGCTGATAGGTAAGAACATCAGTGCAGGCAAAAAGACATGCCCACATCAAGACAGCATTCACATGGAGTATGAACAATGTAATGAGGAGACACACATATATGGTGATGATATCCAATGCATAACGGGTGTTACATGTGTGTGTCATGATGATTTGCAAAGATAACTGTGCAGATGTACTAGATTTACTAGAAATGCATGTGCAGCAGTATCTCTGTACATCTCTGAAACTGTGACCTGTCACCATCATTATGTCTTACAGATAATGCCTCGTATATGCCTGCCAGCGTACAGCCACCAGGAGGATGATGTGGCAGGATCTTCGCAGGAGGGTGAACGATGTGGGTGGCTATAACCCCACCTACCAGCAGGTGCGCAGACACTGCACGGACTTGATACAACATGCAAAACAGCATGCCACTGCAATCACCAGGGAACAAGGTGGAACATGTGGTGGGCCACCAACCCAGCCCCCACTCCACACACCGAGGAGCTACTGGCCAGTCTGAGGACACCCTAAGAGCAGCATCTACAAATACTAGCTGCCATTGTGGAGGTGGGTGTCTGCCAACCAATGAGCCTGGAGTTGCCTAGTAAGTCAGTACTGCACATATGGCTATTATATCCCATTTAGTTGCATGTGTCACTGTACATTATGTATTTTAACAACATATGCAAGGTATGTTGACACACATGCTGCATACTACAGTATGCTACCCTGTGTATGCACACATGTGCATACTATATGCTATTGTACAGGTGAATGTGTTAACATGCACAGTGCACCCTGTGGCTGTCATACAGTCATGGATAATGTTCATACTGCTGTCACCCCTATACAGGTACCTCTGGCGTGCTGCACAGACATGAGTCCATTGCAGGTGAGACTGTCGTCAGTATCAGGCATGTCAAAGTGTAGAGCTATTCACCATGTGGCCAGTTAACACTTGTACATTTGATGTTCATTCCAGTCATGATATACAGGTCGCATCACCCATCATTCACACAGGCCACCCATGTGCAATGAAATGATACACTGACATGAAACCACAGTATTTGTCATTGCTACATGTGTGGACAGCTGTGCATACAATGGTGGAGGTGTTCAACAATGGAGGCATATGTACTATACATTGGAACAACACGTGTGGTACGTAAACAGTACCACACAGTGAGCTGTGATATGGGAAGCCCACAGGAGTCACCATTGTGTTATATGCCCCTGCAATGGATTCACAAATTGTGATGTGCCATCTGACATGTCCCAGACACACTATCCCATAACCCATACCCCACATACCAAACATACAACCTGTTGTCTGCATAGCCCTGTGGATGGTGACATATCTGACATCTATGGGTGTATGTCATATGGGACAACACAGACATGTGTGATAGATGGCCATCACACACATTTGGCCAACATCTGTGCACACATGGCCATGGGGGATGGCCAGAGACACATAGCCACACAGTAGATGTGATGTGTATGCACCCTGTTTCACATTGTCCACACATGGTCCAATAATAGCCTTAGTTGACTGATTATACAGTTGATGTGGTACACTGGACATCCTAAAAGCCTGTGCACAGCTACAGGAGGTGTCACCGACGTCTACCATATAAGATGTGTTGAACATCACGACTGTGTCATAGCATGACAGTAGTCACCTGCACAGCTTCCACAGACATTGACACCACATCAGGCCACAGATACTGTACATTTCCCTTGTTGCTGTAGGACATCACCGTTAGCTGTGCACCTCGTGTGTGTGGTACATCAATGTCATGTGGGACATGATGAATTGACAAGTCTGCTATGTGTGGACACGGTTGCCAGGCAGCTAAGACTCTGTAGTAGTTGTGCAGGGGTGTCAACTGTAGGTCCTCCAGTGACCTGTCACATGACACAGCATGGTTTGGTGTGTATACACCTCAGCATTGTGGGTCACAATCCACAGTTATGTCATGGGTATGCATGCAGTTATGGCTATGCAATGTGTACATATTATGCACTGTATAGCAATATAGATGCCTCATGATGCCATGAAATGGCACAGTGTCTGTACTTCACACTGTATAGCAATGTAGACGGCTCACACTACCCTTCCATGCTCATGCACATTTGCTAAACATGCATTCTATCTGTAGGGCATACAGACAACACCACAACGTGATGCCCATTATGATGCTGTACATGTGTCAGGACACCATTGTGTCAGACATGTATGCATGTTAATGCGCATGTCAGTGGATTACATGTCAAGGTCATGTCAGCCATGTGTACTGTTATCCTGTTCTTGTCCACATGGAGTATCACAGGGATGCATGCATACTACCATGATTGTGTGAACTGCATGGCTACTGATATGACACCTGCTTGCTGTAGTGTGCACCCCAGGGAGGTATGGTAACTAACACTATTAATGTCTGAGCTGCATGCCGTCTGCTGTATCACAGGCATGCTGCATGCCATCTGTCTACTCACATGCATGGTATGTGTGTGTGTATGTGTGTGTGTGTCTGTGTGTTTGCGTCTGTGTGTGTGTGTATCCATTGTAATTTAGTCTTTCTTTGCATTCACAGGTGATGTAGGTGCGTTACCCTCCTGCGGTCCATCTGATGATAGTGTCCCCACAGATACTAGCAGTGATGAACATATGCATGAGGTACAGGCAGGGTTGTCAGGGGCTGAATCTGTGCCAATGGTTGCCATCCCAGCTATGTCCCCCTCTTCCCCGCACACAGTTCTGCTGCCAACACATACCGCATCACCAGTGGCCATAGAGGACGGACAGTCAGCATCTGTTAGCGTGGAACAGGAATGTGTGGTGGCTACAGAAGGTGTGTCTCCACACCATGGTGTCAGTGTAATGACACAGATGTGCCACACAGGCATGCGGCCGGTGCTGCTTGTAGGAGGACTTCTGGCAGACATGCACCTGCAAGACAGAGCGCAGCAGCTGGTATCACCAGACGCATGTTTCAGACTGTAATGGTGGCACAGGCACATGGTGAACAGCAGAACAGAGAAGGGCAGAGGCTGCAGAGGGCTGCTATTCATACCCTAAATGACAACATCCAGGCATTGGCAAATGCTCAACAGCAGATTGCTGATGTTCTGGACAGGCGATTGGGTGACATGGTTGGAATCCTTGACCATGGCATGGCAATCTGCGAGTGTGAGCTGTCTGTGCTGGAACATCTGGTAGGAGTGAGGAGTAGGCCATGTGGACGTAAACCAGCTACACCATCTAGTGCAGTTCAACGTGAGCGTGCCACCTCACATGCCCACTCCCATAGTACCGGTAGCAGTAGCAGTGCAGCTGGTGCTGTGCTGTCCACAACAGGACACAGCAGGCCATGTGGACATGGCCCTGGATGTTCCCAGTGGGGACATAGTTTCAGTGGACATGTGTCGTTGGACAGTAGCCAATCTGTACCTCCGCCTGGTAGTGCCCGTGCAACCCTTGGCAGGCACAGGTCACATGGCCGTAGCTGTTCACAGTGAGCTGTACAACCTGGTCTGTACAATTTGGAGCTGTCAATAACACCCCTGTGTAGGCCTCACAAAGGTCAGAACTGTGTGCACACATACATGCACACAGCAAACACATCTGTAGGGCACCACAACTTCCACATGCATACTGAACAGACATGTCCAATCATGTCATCGACCCTTACCCACACTCATGATGTCATCCATTGGTGCAGCCTATGCTCCTGGCAAACATTATCACCCTGTGCATATGATGAAGCCTGTGCCGCATCCCTGTAATCCACA
Organism: Protopterus annectens; assembly: GCF_019279795.1. Classification (NCBI taxonomy): domain Eukaryota; kingdom Metazoa; phylum Chordata; order Ceratodontiformes; family Protopteridae; genus Protopterus; species Protopterus annectens. Next base: position 1,131,496,246 of record NC_056727.1, on the reverse strand, counting down.
CCATTGGTGCAGGGACATGCTCAAATGGTCTGATGCACAGGGTGAACAGAATAGTGAGAGAAGTGTGTATAACATTAGTTGTGTAAGAATAGTGAGAGAAGTGTATATTACATTAGTTGTGTACTGTTAACATGCACCAGACATACCATGTAGTGCAGGTTTAGCATGCATTGTTATATGTTCACAGTATGTGTCTTGGTAACAACAGTAACAGCATGTTGATAATGATGCCCTGGTCCCTCGTTATGGTCTACTTGCATGTGCCTACAGGTAGCAGTGTTTGCAGTCTCCCATGTTAATTGTGGAGTACTCACAGGCACGTATGGCAATATCAGCATGCTATACGTAGCCTCAACCTGACTTTTGAAAAGGCTAACATATCACAGATGTCCACACATATACTGATCCAGACGCATGTGGGCAGTTTAAGAGGCTACAGTGGCTAGAGACGCGACATCCATACCAGGTCACATCACAGGTATGTTGATATGGTGCAGGTGTTGTACACAGAGGTCTGGCCGATGATAATGTTAGAGGCCACCTGATAGCATGAGGCCTCACTGTGTAGCAGTCATACCCTGTCACATTACAGGAACATGCCCACACTCATGGGGTCAACAACACTATAACACACACCCCATAGTGTTGAGATGAGGACCCCTGCCTATGTGGTCATCACCCTCACAGTACTGTGCACCCACTCGACGCGACACACAGAAAGAACATGTACAGGTAGCCAGTACGGCTGAGACCTATGGCATCAACAGGGTAGTAGACTGCATCACCATGAGGGGTTAGGGATCCTGTGCGTTCTGTATAGTAGCATACACCCTCACTCCATGCATCAGACAGATATACATACACACACACACACACACACACACACACACACACACACACACACACACACACACACACACACACACACTGTGGAGACCACAAATGTCATACACATACGGATAGCGGATGTGTGTGATACACACACCACCCTTGCCTACATCATGCTTTCCACACTGCAGTATGTACAGATCTCTACAACATTGTATAAGGGTGTGTAACAATTGGGATGTAATCCCCACCGTAAGTTGCATATATTGTCACACAAGCAAACACACATGGCAGTAGTGTGAATGATGCACCTGCAATATGATGATACGTCTGACAGACATGCAGCAGTATTGGCTGCATTATGTGTACCAACACTACGTCTAGCAATTGTGGTGCTATATGCACACAGGAGGATGTAAGTGTTACAGGTGTCAGGTGACATACAGTTGGTAACACCTGACTGCTGTGTAGGTTATATGTCTTCACCGTCAAGTAACAGTAACAAAGCGTACTGCTTGCACATGTAATGGTAGGATGGCGTGTGACATACCTGTGAGCCGTCCCCTGCAAACATCCATCTGCACAGGTGGATCACCACTTTATGTACACACATCCATCCATACCTGATGTACATCCTACCGTACTGTCAGTATGTCACCATATACAGGTGTCAATGATGGGGCTGCATTGCAACTGCATGTTGTAGTTAGGCACAGATGGTTCAAATACATCAGCTACTGCACATGCATGGTAGCTGCATGCACACTACAAATTTTACATGTGTGTTGGTCCTACATGCCTGTCATGTAGCCATGTTTGTATGCAATGCAATTTGTGGACATGTGTGATGACATGCATAACACATGGACTGTTGTAAGATATGATGGGTGTCATGGGTAACAAGTACAGAGGGAATGCGTCCTCGGTCAACATTGCTACCTCATGTACTGTTAGCATTCAACAGCCATGGACCCACCTTCCATTTGTGTGCGTGTGATTGCTGTAGCCACTTGTCTGCATGGAGGACAGCAAAAGCTATGCTATGTACATATGTGTTGTGTGTGTGGTCCATGCACATATCCACTGCGATTACATGTATGTCATATCCAAACATGTGTGATCTTTGGTGTACAGCGACAGTCATCTGTCACAGCTGTGTAAGACCCAGGGCCCCTGGTATGTGTAGAGCCGACCTGGTCATTACAGTGGTATCATTGCAATGCATAACACATGATGGAACCCTGTCGGTACATGTGTAGTCTGCACAGTTGCTGTAGTCCTATGTACAGTCCACTGGTCATGAGCCACACGGTATTGTGGTAATGTGTGGCAGTGTATTGCTAGTCCTGCAACATGGTGATGTCTGAGGGCTACAATGTATGTGGTGTGTACCTCTGTGATCTGCACCTGAGACATCTGTGATGGCTCCTGAGTGTGTACTGGTCAGTACATGTGAGTGGCATTCATGTACGTGGGGACAGTAACACCATACTGTGCCCTTCCATGTTTAGAATCCGTGTGCATGCAAGACGGCCCTTTGCAACTGCTGACGGCCCTTTGCAACCGCTAAGTGTGTGAGCATGCCCAGTATGCCGTTGTGTAGATGGACACACAGTACATTCCAAACTGCGCCCTTCCATGTTTAGAATCTGTGTGCATGCAAGACGGCCCTTTGCAACTGCTCATGGCCCTTTGCAATCGCTAAGTGTGTGAGCATGCCCAGTACACCGTTGCGTAGATGGACACACAGTACATTCCTAACTGTGCCCTTCCATGTTTAGAATCCATGTGCATGCAAGATGGCCTTTTGCAACTGCTGACGGCCCTTTGCAACTGCTAAGTGTGTGAGCATGCCCAGTATGCCATTGTGTATATCGACACACAGTGCATTTCAAATGGACGTGTGATACTAAGTGTGTGGGCATGCCCAGTGTCACCTTGTGTCGGTGATGTGCCTCTGTATATGAGCATGGCCATTGACATCCTGTATAGCAATGGTGGTCATCCAGGCAACAGATGTCCATTGTCCACGTCACGATGGATGCCTACACTGAACTCACTGGTTGACTGTCTTGAAGGGTGTACTGTCTGTGGCGCGTCACATATCTATGTAGTGTTGCTGTAGTGCTCCGTAGATATTTAGTTGCCCCGATCACACCACTGCCGTGTGTTTGTCTACGTCTACCTTGGGACAGTAATATGCTTTCAGACTGCTCACTCTCTATAAATTCCCTATCGGTGTCCTTGTCTTTGCGGATGATGTCACCTACCTAGACGTATGCCTCTGGGAGTGCTGTGTTCAGAAATCTTGGTAGCACGTTCTGCAACTGCATAATGCTGTAGTGTGATAAGGTAGTTAGGTGTATGTTTGACTCCCAGCTCTGGCAGGTGTGTGCCTGTGTGTGTGTTTCCAGTTGCCTGGGGACAGAGTAATGCTTTTAGATGGCTCACAGCACATACATTCCCTATCGGCGTCTTTGCCTTTGTGGATGATGTCACCCACCTAGAAGTATGCCTCTGGAAGTTTTGTGTTCAGTAATCTCAGTAGCGCGTTCTGTAACTGTGTACTGCTGTAGTGTGATAAGGTAGTTAGGTGTGTGTTCGACTCCCAGCCCTGGCATGTGTGGGCCTGTGTGTGTGTGTGTTTCCAGCTGTCTGGGGACAGCATAATGCTTTCAGATGGCTCACAGCACATACATTCCCTATCGGCATCTTTGCCTTTGCGGATGATGTCACCCACCTAGAAGTATGCCTCTGGGAGTGCTGTGTTCAGTAATCTCAGTAGCGTGTTCTGTAACTGCGTATTGCTGTAGTGTGATAAGGTAGTTAGGTGTGTGTTTTCAACTCCCAGCCCTGGCAGGTGTGTGCCTGTGTGTGTGAGTTTCCAGCTGTCTGGGGACAGCGTAATGCTTTTAGACGGCTCACAGCACATACATTCCCTGTCGGCATCTTTGCCTTTGTGGATGATGTCATCTGCCTAGAAGTATGCCTGTAGGAGTGCAGTGATGCCTGAACTCAGTAGCGCATTCTGTTACTGCATAATGCTGTAGTGTGGTAGACTAGATAGGTAGATGCTCAATTCCAGGGCATGGCAGGTGTGTGTTTGGCAGTTATACTGTATGTGTTGGTATCTGCGGGTGGCTAGCTGCAGGATGTGTCCAGTTTGTTTTGTTGCTGACCTATTTAATGTCCACAGACCACATATTCTGCCAAGACACTGGGTTGTCAACACATACAGTCGCCAATAGGTCTGGTGAGTAACTGTCAGCAGCCCTACTCTTACCCTTGCTGTGGTCTGACCCATATGACGCAACATAACACACATGCCTTGATATTAACAACACTACATGATGCAGGTGGCACATGTGGTTACCTTTCCATTCCTGTCTAATGCATTGCTGTCATGTGGTTCACTGTTGTGACATATATATCATATCTACATATTGGTACATGTATATGAGTGTATGTATATATACATATATATATGTCCATGTATATATGTCTACAAATAATATATGTGATACATGTAGATGTAGAGGTGGACATAGATGTGAACATATGTCTGGGGAATTCAGCACTATTGACTATTTGTGCCGGATGATCTGTACGTGATAACCTGGGATCTATGTATATCTGCCATGGCGTGGTGTTAATGCACATCGTCTGTGGTGTTCAGGGCCACGGGTTGTAGTCGTGTAGACACCGGTAATTTTGATGCTGGGAAAACCATGGGACATCAAATATGGTGATGGTAGGGCACCTGTTGCCTGTTGTGTGTGGATCTGAGCGACACTGAGCAGTGGTTAATATGTTGGAGGTTCGGTATGGGTCATATAACTATTCATTAGAAGACTATACTATGCAGATGAGGTTGACTATGGTGTATCACATTTATTACCAGGGTGTGCTGCTGGTCCCTGGAGTGTATGTGTGTAGTCAGCCAGGTGCAGGTCTCGCATATAGATGATAGCATGGGAGAGGGGTCAGGCATACTGTACGTACATTGCAGTACTGTGCCTCGGGAGTGCTTCTACCCTAGCAAACCTCAGCTAGGGGTGTGTCTGGTGATGTTGAGAGGGATGACAGCATTGGTGGGGTAGTCAGGGTATCCAGGCTGCACACACAGGTGTTGATCAGCACAATAAGCTGATGACATGGCCAGCCCTCACATGAACAGTACACTAATGCGAGCAAGCAGCATACACACATATGTCATCCACACTCTACACCACTGATGTATACCTGCAGAGACATTTCACGACACAGTCCAACCAAATGACATGGGCTGCAGCAGCCAACATACGCCAACATGTGCAGGGGGCTGGGGCAATGCGGATGTGTATGCTGTCGAACAACCCTTACTGGGGTGATATATGACTTTATTGACCGAAGGTGACTTACCAGGGTCTACATGGGCTGGGGATGTTAGAGCACTATGGGGTGGACAGAGACCTCCTACAGCAGCTTGTTGACCTGTGCCTAACCCATCACACATGCCGAGGGGAATGCATCACAGTGGATACCATGGGATGTGTGGTCCTAGGTGTACTAGCCACAGGTACCTCACACATCACAACTGGGGATATCATGGGTATCTCACAGGCATCTGCATCCAGAGTATTGCACCACTTCACAGATGCTATGTCAACACATGCTAGTGAGCACGTACAGGTCCTCCAGATACGTGATTAGTGGACCTGTAATATGAATTGGTTCCACCACATGGATGAGTACCCTGGGATACTGGGTGCTATAGTCTGCACACGTAGCACCACCTGCGGAGCAGGATAGGGCCTACAGTCAGTGCAGGGGCATACCCTCCAACAGCTAGGCCCTATGCGATGGCCAGGGCATGACATTGAATGTGTGTGCTGTCTGCCATGGAAGCTGTGATGTGTCCGATATATGGCATCTGACACAGCAGTAGCACACCAATGCCTGTGTGGACATCCCCTACAGTCTCCCAGTGGTGGATGCTAGGTAAACACTGGTGTAGTGGCTTATAACACCCATCAGCAATGCACACACACCTGAACACTAACACCATACTGAGCCAGATGCACAGACAAGACATATACATGTGCATGTGTTTGGGATGCTCGGTTCACAGTTCTGGTATCCAGACACATCTGTAGGGGCTCTACAGTATTCACAAGTTACATGCATACATGTTGTTATGTTATTTGCTATGCTACACAATGCTAGCCTGCAGTAACAGTTGCAGCACAAATGGCATGGGGCAGGGCCACACAGCCCAACACCACTGCCACGGCCTGTACAGGCACAGTGTGACTTGGTGAAGGAACTACTGTGTAGGGCACAGTCGGCGACAGCCCATGCACAGTATGACCTGCCCTTGGCAAAGAGGCAACACACAGCATATGCACTGAAACAGCGGGTACACATGGATTTCCCTCTCTGACCAGCACACAGTACAATGGATGCCAAACATGACAGTACCTGTGCTCGGCCATGTAAGGGAGGTGCACTGTGTGCATCAGTAACACAACCAGGGTATGTCTATTGACCTAACAAGTGGCAGTTGTATTACAATGTGTACTTACCCATTGCTCTGGTATGTATATGAGCATACAAGTGACTGTGGTGGCCAAATGTTAGGGCAGCAGACAGTACACATCCATAGTGGCACCAAGACCTCTGTAGCACATACGGGGTTCACAGTGGCAGCCTGTATTACACAGAGTGTCCTACCCACTGCAGATTATGGGCTGACCATCATGTGTGTCCGTACAGCCCACACACGTCCCATGCAGCTGGACAGATGTGGACCAATACAGACAAATGATATATGATGGCCTATGGATTTGCCCACTGACAGATCGCAACCCTGTATAACACACACAGACAACAGCAGGCCAGGCTGTTTGATGTAGGATGTGTAATAGGACGTCCAACACCACTGTGCTAGTAATTAATGCTGGGAACTGACGTACCCTGGTATCCCTCCAACCAGGGATTTAGGTAGGTCCACAAACTGACATGGAGTACCTGGCAGACCTGTACAGTAGTGGCAGATCTGTACAACTGCTGGCTGTGCCCACCATCACACCTACACATGTGAGTCATGTGCACCACCCACGGTGCTGTGTAGGACTGTGGTTGCATGTCACCCCATGCTATTCAGACATGTAGCAACTGTCAATGCCACATGACCATTAGCTATCCTGCAGACACAGAATGTCACCTGTCTGTGTAGAACGGAGGGGTCAGCAACACAGTACTAACTATATGGACATGTGACACACGCAATATAGTTGACCATACTTTGCATGCTCACACACATGACGGTATTGTCAGTCTATAACATGCGCAACAGTCATACTGGGCATGCTCACACACTGATACACAGGACGGCCAAGCATACACACACCGGTGGTCCAGACATATCTGCCAGTACATTGCTATACTGTTGGATGTCTGCACTGTATTGTGTTTGCAGTCTATTGTTTGTACATCTGCCATGGTCTATTGTTCAGTCACATGAGCTATGTGCACAGGGTATGTCTACAATCACGTGTATAGGGTGGTTCTTTGTTTGCGGACATGCCGACACCTTTGGATACAAACCGAGTAAGGCACAGTCCAGCAGGTGGGAGCTGTTGTGCGTGGGTTTGCACAGTGTTAAGCACTGCTGACCTCTGGTCACAGCACCTTATACACATTTACACTCCACATTTCCTTGACAGGGCACTACTGGTATACTGGTAGACAAACACGCTTACAGCCACTCGCTCTCCGACATGTCCGCTTACATTTGTCACTCACGCTGGGTGTGTGTGATCCCTTGTGATGCGTATTACATCGGACTACATGACTACAGTATCGGATATGTGTAACCATTTTGCGACGGCAGCCATTCGAATGTACAGACTCGGCGGCCTGTCCAGTGACGTAATCATGTTATATGCGTGTTCCTCATACGATCTGCTCTCATCTGCCTGATACATGGGAACCAATACTCTGCAATGCTGACATGTGACTTGGGTTTGTTAACACAGTGGTCTGCCGAGCCATGCTACCGCATATCAACTGCACGTTGACCATCTTTCAGATTGCACGACGGGAGACTGTAGGAATGACACCTTTCCCACTTTGCATGGGACAGTCCCTCATCACACATCACATGTGACAATACCAGAACTCTCCACTAATCGGGGACACATTTCTGCAGACTCAGGGATAGGTCATGAAAATCAGGGACACATTTACACATGTAGTGCTATTAACTTGACACATTGACAGAATCAGAGCATATGACATAATACACATATTGTGACGTGACAGTTGTTTATAACTCCTACTTATTGTCGTTAGTCAGTGAGTGTAATTCATCACCTTTCCTTCAACAGCCACTACATTTAGGAGGGATTAAGAGGGACACAGTTAGACTCTCAGTCAAATTCAGGGACAGTTGAGTGGTATGGACAATACTCTAGTCATTGCAACTGTCCTGATTAGGGGACCGTCTCATGTTGTAGGTGTCTGTGCTGGTTGCTTGTTACAGGTCTTGTGGACCTGACACGTTGATATGTCATATGTAGTAGCATAAGCAACTTTACTGCTGCTAGACTATGCTTTGATTTACTCTGATATGTATATTTCTGTATTATGCATATATGTTGTCTATGTATGTATGTTCTGCCCTGGTACATCTGACAGTTCTACAGACCAGGTTCCACTTTGGCTGTTCAGACTGGTGGCGGTCCTATTGACCCTATATGTAGAGCTATCACATGTGTCGAGGCAACACATACCCACAGCATGCCTCTCAACTGTCCCTGATTTTCAGGGCCGTCCCTGATTTTGAATCATATTTTCACTCTGTCCCTCTTAATCCCTCCTAAAACTAGTGACATTTGTAGGAAAGGTGGTGAATCACACTTAATGAATAATGACAATAAGTAAGAGTTACAAACTTCTTTTACTTCAGAAAATGTGTATTAATTCATATGTTCTGATTCTGTCAAAGTTTCCAGTTAATACCTCTAATATTTTAAATGTGTCCCTGATTGTCCTTGTGTTTTCTTGACTTATCCGTGATTCTGTTGCAATTTGTCCCCAATTGGTTGAGAGGTCTGAGCCACAGCCAGTAGTACATGGACGACCTCCACGATTTGCATACGTTAAGGTTATTCATGTAGCATTATAATTGATAATACTGTTTCCTATTACATGTAACTGTTACTGATACAACAAAGTGATGTCTGACACCACTACACACACTATATAGCCTCCATTCCCGAACTCACAGGCCCAGACCTCTCAACCAATCACGGACACATTTCAACAGCATCAGGGACAAGTCAGGGAAAAACAAGGACAATCAGTGACAACTTTAAAATATTAGTGCTATTAACCTGATACATTGACAGAATCAATGCATATGAATTAACACACATTTTCTGAAGTAAAATTGTAACTCTTAATTATTGTCAGTTTTCATTAAGTGTAATTCAACACCTTTCCTCCAAAAGTCACTAGTTTTAGGAGGGATTAAGAGGGACAGAGTTGAAATTTGGGTTGAAATCAGGGATGTCCGTGAAATTCAGGGACAGTTGAGAGGTATGCACAGGCCATGTGCCATAGCTGTCATTTTGCAGGACACAACTGCCCAGATAGGTGTGTCCCTCACAGGCGTACGGGTGTCTAACCTCTTCTATTATGCTATCATCTACCTGAAGTGGTCAGCAACTTATGCGGTTTCCATCAGTAGCAGAACTCACATACCAATGGGTGTGACTGAACACCGTATCAGGAACAATGCATAACACCCTGCGGGACACATGTAGACGATTGGTTCTATTAACCAGACACATTCACAGTCACAGAACATATGTATTCATTCACGTTTTTCGAGGTACATGCTGCTTATGACTCATACATGTTGTCATCTGTCATTACCTGTATTCCGCCACCTGTTCACCTAATATCAGTAGTTCTGGTAGTGTTTCTTTGGACTTTGGTACATTCTGATACATAACTATGGATGTCCATGCTACTCAGGTACAGGGCACTGTGTAGGTCTCTCTGTATTCCCCGATGGTTTACAAACTATCTGGTAGATGTGCTCTTCAGGTTTGGAGGTGTAGGCGTATGCTATGCCCACATAGGAATATTAATGACTTCCACTGGGCGGGCCTACTACATCTCTGCCAACCAGCACCTGCACACTTAAGCCCATTAATGCATACCCATGGTCCACCTACCTGGCACCCCTCTACAGCAGTCATGACAAATACTGCGAGCGCAGCTGGGGTATGAGCACACCCCTACACATTGCCCACTCTCCCCATCTCGGGACACATGTATGTTTTGTCAACCCATGTATTATCACATTTGCGCAACCTACTGTTCCATGTACACCTACATCCTGCTCGCATCAATGACTACAGATTCACACGTACCCTGAATTTATGAGGTCCCGCAAGGGACACCATTATCCCTGTTTAAAGTGTAGACCTTGCAGAACTCTCCCACTGGTCCTTTCCTACCGGTGTTTTGGACAGTGGCAGTGTATTGATCTGTATTGCCTGTCTGTATGTCTGTCCGGCCTAGCTGGGTGATGTGGGGGGTACAACATTTCTTTATTGGACCTCCCAGTCACAAATGCCCAGTCTGTAAATATGTTACCCCTAATTACTGTGAAGTAACCTATTTATGTGAATGTGTGTATGTGTATATATCACTACCTGTTGTTTGTGTGTGTGTGTATATATATATATATATATATATATATATATATATATATATATATATATATATATCCGTAGTATATCCTTGTGTCCTTGTGTGTGCGTGTATACATATATATATATATATATATATATATATATATATATATATATATATATATATATATCTATGTGTATGGATATATATGTGTATGTCAATTATTATAGCTATTTGTATATATACGTTTTTTATCTATATATACATATGTGTGTCCGTTAGCCTATACATTTCCCGGACATGGACACTTACACATGCGTATAGGTTTTATCCCTGCTTCAACAGCATACTATTGCCTTAGTCATTCTGACACCGGCACTTCATTCCGGTGAACTTGTCATCTGCGAACTTTGTCAGCCATAATCCCCCCGTGTTAGCCTGAACCTCAGAGAAGTATATACCGAACAAGAGAGGTCCCAGAATTGAGCCCTGTGGGACGCCACTTGTAACTGGTTTGGATTTGAACATGGCACCTGTGATTCTGACCATGTGGGTTCTATTTCTGAGCCAGTTTGCAACCCATCTTGTGCTATAGGGGTTGATATTTAAGCTGGTAAGCTCATTTATGATGCCTGAGTGGGGTATTGTGTCGAAGGCTTTTGCGAGGTCCAGGTAGGCTGTGTGGACTACCTTGCCCTCATCTATGGCTTTGGTAACTGTTTCAAAGAAATCAACTAGGTTTAAGAGGCAAGATCTGCCCTTAACAAAGCCGAATTGGGTATGGTCCAGTGTCTGGAGGCTCCCAATGTCTTTGTTTATGAGTTCCATGATAATACGCTCCATAGCTTTACAGACCAGACTAGTCAGGCTTATGGGGCGATAGTTTCCGGGGTCCGTTGTGGCACCACCTTTGTTGAGTGGGACCACTGTAGCAGTACGCCATTCTTTGGGTACATATCCTGTAGTAAGGCTAAGTTTGAACAGTGACTTAATGTGAGGATTCAGTACTTCTTGGAGCTCATGTAAGACACAGCCTGGGACACCGTCCAGTCCCATAGATGCTGTGTTTTTTGCTTTGGAGAGGGAAGCTTTCACCTGTGCATCTGTGATGTCAGGGAGGTTACATTCAGTTGGGATAGGCAATTGCTCCTTTGCGGGGGGGGGGGGAGTTTGTGCTGAATCTCTCTGCCAGGATGTTGGCTATGTCTGTAGGTTAGGTATATTTTGTACCGTTATGCAACAATTCAGAGCATATCTGGGAGTTTCCTCCCATGTTCCTGACATAACTAAAGAAGGCCTTGTGATTATCTTTAGTGTCTAGGGCAATATTTTTTTCGAAACTGGCCTTTGATGATTTTATGAGGGATCGAAGTTTCTTGCTAATACTGATCAGAGATGCTTTCCCTTTTAGGGATTTTGCTCTGTCATGTAGTAACTTCCTCCTTCTGTTGTATAGCTTATTTATGGCTGGGGTCCACCAGACCAGTCTCCTGTTTTTGGAGGAGTGAGTCTTGGTTTTATTTGGGATAGCACGATCCATGCATTCCTGCAGGTGCTCATAGAATGCATTTGTAAAGGATTCTGCGGATCGGGCTGTATTATCCTCTGGCCCAGGGGCTTTGAAGGATTCCACCTCAGTCTTGAGAAGTGCAAAGTTGGCTTTTGAGAAATTCTTTACAGTGATTTCCTTGGCTGGGGGTGGGGACGGGATATGGCTATCCAGGGAAATTTGTTTATGGTCTGATCTTACCAATGAGGGGTTTACCTCAGGTGTGGAACATAGAGACCCCATGTTGGTGATGACCAGGTCCAATATATTGTTCCCTCTTGTGGGAGTGGTGACCAGTTTTTCCATTGCGTTAGAGTTTATAAATTCAAGGAACCGTTGGGCGAGGGTGTTTGGGCTTGAGTAGTTTTCCCAGTCAATGTTTGGGTAGTTGAAGTCACCCAATAACATAGTGTTTGGAGAGGCCTTCATATTCTTGAGTGTTCTCAGGAATGCCAAGTGGGGTTCCTGTAATAGGGAGGGTGTTCTGTAGCAGGCTACAAACTGAAAGGCAGTTTTGCCCGCTGTTAGTTGCACATGGATGGTTTCCGATGCTTCGTGCAGTGCCACTAACCTGGAGGTGTAGGTATCTTTGATGAATATAGATACTCCCCCTCATTTTCTGCTTCGGTCCGAGTTTTGGGGCTGAAACGCATGGTATGAGTTATAACCTGGTAGTGCTGGGGTGCTCTCAGGAGCCTTGAACCAGATTTCTGTTACTGCACAGACATCGATTTTCTCTATACTAAGGAGAGTCTCGAGTGCATGCATCTTGAGGTTTAGAATTCTGGCATTGAATAGCATTACTTTTAGTTTTTTTATCCTTGGGTTGTCTATGGAGGTGGGTTTGTCCTTTGAGACTTGCCTAAAAAAGGCACTATGGGGGTGGCAAGAGCCTTGACCAGTATTCAAAAGCCTAAGAGTGACAGGTGCAAGCCGTCCCTAGCAAAGCAAGGTGGCTTGTCAAGCATGTCATCCCAGGCTGACAGACACTGGATCCCCTTTGAATGACACCAATACTTTAGCCAATTGTTGAAACTGATCATTCTGTCTTTATACTGTGGCATCATACTATTAACTTGGAACATGTTGACAGATTCGTAATACTACTAATTGTCTGCAGTTAAATGCATCTAGTACTCTTCATTGTTGTAAGTAGTCATTCTCATTCAACACCTTTCCCTCAAAGGGCACCGGCTTTGTGAGTTTTTAAGGGTCTGGCCAGTTATTGTGCGAATGCTCTGACCATTGCTATCATTGACATTGTCATATGTACGGGTTGTGCTGTATTCCGGTGACTATGGTTGGCACCTTTTCACATGGCCAAGATGGGACATTTTCGGAACACACCTGGTTTTAAATGCCAACACATACCCACGGTCAGTACAACGGATAGAACTTTACTTATTTGCCGACATAAAAGCCTATTGTTCTAGCGGTTTATTTGCTTATTCTGTTTTTTGTAACATTTAGGTATTGTAGATACTGCAATAATTATTTTCTTCTACTTTTACATCACATATGGGACATAATTATGTCCTACAATCCCAGGACATTTGCCATTTGATATGTCTTTTGTCAGGACACAACTGTCAAATGATGGACTATCCCTCGCAAAGCGGGACAGATGACAACCCTACTGCGGACACCAGATTTTTTGGGCCAACACATAGCCACGGTCACTGCAGGTTTAGAACAGTCATTTGTTTCCTAGCTGTAAGCCTTATACCTTTGGCACTTTTGTTGTTTGCCTGTTTCTTGTATGACTTACGTTTTATTCTATCCTGACGTGACCGCTTTAGGCAACTGTTACATGCAGTATGGTGCATAGTTATTCTGTACTGTCACAAGACATTTGGCATTGTAACATTGTTGGTCAGGTCACACCTACACACACACATTAATTGTGCCTCACACAGTGGATCAGGAGTATCCTGTTTACGTCAGTGCCTACATCACCCTTATACCATGTGCCACTATGCGAATGTGTGCAATATATTCTCCCGCTTATTCATGTCGGGACACGTGCGTCATGGGCAGGTGTTTGATCCTGGGTGGTAGGTTATGCATGACCACTTAGGGCTGGACAGTGTCATGCACCTCTAATGCACATTCAACTTGTGTCCAAATATCTACTGGACTTTGTGTCTTCCATTCTAATGTTTACACATGTTACATATCCCATGAGGGATATCCAAAAATTGGACCGATCCACAAGGAAATAAAGAACATCTTTTTGGCTATATGAAAACATGCTGGGGGTTTTACATGCCAGCGATACATAGTGTGCAATCCTGCAACTGCCTAGGGTGACACTACCTACCACATATGCGTAGTGGTCACTATGTGTAGCTGTGGCTGCACCAAACCAGTAGGCCAAGTATGGCTGGATTTGGTGGACGTTCAGGAACGGGTTGTGTGACGTGGAGGGGATGCTGGGTAGTCCATTATGCATGCAGGTGTGTTGCATTTGTTATGGCCAGTTCCATCAGGACCAATCTGTGGGTATGTGCCAGTGACATGTCTATCGATTTGTATCGCACATTTCAATATTCATATGTTTGTGGGATTTTGCTCTACAGTAAGGTCTATCTGGTTGT